>NC_036845.1:1862757-1880712 GCF_002910315.2 Salvelinus sp. IW2-2015
GTGGATATACAGGTCAGTACCGGGTTAATTCAATGTCCAGGGGGTTTAGGAGTGGGTATTGTATATACAGGTCCAGTTACCTTCATTCTGTCCAGGGGTTCTGGAGTGGTTGTATATACAGGTCAGTACCTTATGTCAATGTCCAGGGGTTGGAGTGGTTGTATATACAGGGTCAGTACCTTATCAATGGCCAGGGGTCTGGAGTGGTTGTCATATACAGGTCAGTACCTTATTCAATGTCCAGGGGTACGGAGTGGTTGTATATACAGGTCAGTAACCGGTTATTCAATGTCCAGGGGGGTACTCGGAGTGGTTGTATATCAGGTCGATTAGCTTATTCAATGTCCAGGGGTTCTGGAGTGGTTGTAATATACAGGTCAGTACCTGTATTCAGTGTCCAGGGGTTCTGGAGTGGTTGTATATACAGGTCAGTACCTTATTCAATGTCGAGGGGTTCTGGGATGTGTAATTAACAGGGTCAGTACTTTATTCAATGTCCAGGGGTTCTGGAGTGGTTGTATATAGCAGGTCAGTACATTATTCAATGTCCAGGGGGTTTGGAGTGGTTGTATATACAGGTCAGTACCTTATTCAATGTCCAGGGGTTCTGGAGTGGTTGTATATACAGGGTCAGTACCTTATTCAATGTCCAGGGGTACTGGAGTGGTTGTATATACAGGTCAGTACCTTATTTCAATGTCCAGGGGTCTGGAGTGGTTGTATATACAGGTCAGTAACCACTTATCAATGTCCAGGGGTAACTGGAGTGGTTGTATATAACAGGTCAGTACCTTATTCAATGTCCAGGGGTACTGGAGTGGTTGTATATACAGGTCAGTACCTTATTCAATGTCCAGGGGTACTGGAAGTGGTTAGGTGGGTTATACACTACATAAAACAGTGACTTGGTAAGTTAGGATATACATGTAAACAGGGCTGAATAGTGACTGGTAGCAGGATACACATGAAACGGGCTGAATAGTGACTAGGTAGCAGGAATATACGGTAAACAGGGCTGAATAGTGACTGGTAGCAGAATATACAGGTAAACAGGGCTGAATAGTGCTGGTAGCAGGATATACATGTAAACAAAGGGCTGAATAGTGACTGGTAGCCAGGATATACAGTAAAAGGGCCTTGAAACAGTGACTGGGTAAGCACAGGATATACATGTAAAACCAGGGCTGAATAGTGACTCGGTAGGCAGGATACACCACATGTAAACAGAGGCTCAATAGTGACTGGTAGAAGGATATACATGTAAACAGGGCTGAATAGTGACTGGTAGCAGGATATACATGTAAACAGGGCTGAATAGTGACTGGTAAGCAGGATATACATGTAAACAGGGCTGAATAGTGACTGGTAGCAGATATACCTGTAAACAGAGGCCTGAATAGTGACTGTAGCAGGATATACATGTAAACAGACGGCTGAACAGTGACGGTTGCAGGAATAGAGACAAATACAGTGGCCTTCAGAAAGCATTCAACACCCCTTGACTTATCCACATTTTGTTGTGTAACAGCCTGAATTTAAAATGATTCAATTGAAGAATGTGTCACACTGGCCTACCACACAATACCCACATCATGTAAAAGTGTTATATTGTTTTTTAGACATTTTTACATTAAAAATTAAAATCTGAAAAAAGTGGTTCTGGTCTAGAATGTGTCTCTACGTCGAGTAGGTTCTGGTAATAAATGTGTCTCTACGTCGAGTGGTTTCTGGTCTAGAATGTGTCTCTACGGGTCGAGTGTGTCTGGTCTAGAATGTGTCTTCTAGTTGAGTGGTTCTTGGTCTAGAAATATGTCTCTACGTTGAGTGGTTCTGGTTAAGAATGTGTCTCTACGTTGACATGGTTCTGGTATAGAATGTGTCTCTACGTTGAGTGGTTCTGGTATAGAATATGTCTCTACGTGAGTGGTTCTGGTCTAGAATGTGTTCTAAACGTTGAGTGGTTCTGGTATAAGAATGTGTCTCTACAGTTGAGTGGTTCTGGTATAGAATATGTCTCTACGTCGAGTGGTTCTGGTCTAGAAATGTGTTCTACGTTGAGTGGTTCTGATATAGAATATGTCCTCTACGTTGAGTGGTTCGGTATAGAATGTCTCTCTCTCTCTCTGAGGGATTCTGATTAGCAGTGTATTCTCAAAACAACAAACACAGATTGTTTTTCACCCGCCTAGTGACCGCCGTTCCTCCCTCTGATTGAGTGAGTGGTCAGAGGGAGCTGTAAATACATCCACTTTGTGATGACTGCAAGGTTTTCCCCCCTCCAGGCTGGAAGGCTTGCTGGGCAGGCGGCCCGCAGGGGAGTGGCAGACCCGCCAACTCTGTCTGATCTCAGACATCCCTCTTCCTTAATATCTACTCTGCATTTGTTCCTCCAATATTTCATAATAATGATTTGACCTCTCTAAACAGCTCTGCAATTATAGGGGACTGGGGAGGGAAGGGAAGTGAAGAACGATGGAGATATCATCAATTAGCTGACTGATGGGCCATGTGATTGGCTGATGGGGAGGGGGCTGTGCTGTGCTCAGAGGCATTTTCTGGATCTCTGCATTTTTTCTCTCTCTACCTCTGTCTCTGTCTCTCTCTCTTCTCTCTCTCTTCTCTCTACCTCTCTCCCTCTGCATCTCTTCTCTCTCTCTGCCATCTCTTCTCTGCATCTCTCTCTGTCTCTCTCTCTCTACCTCTTCTCTTTCTCACATTCATATACAATTCAATTCAAGGGGCTTTATGGCATGGGAAACATGTGTTAACATTGCCAAAGCAAGTGAGAGTAGATATCTATAACAAAAAGTGAAATAAACAATACAAATAAAGTAAAACATTACACATACAGAAGTTTCAAACAATAAAGAATTACAAATGAATTATATTAATATATATAACAAGTGTTGTAACAATGTACAAATGGTTAAAGCACACAAGTTAAAATAATAAATATGGGTTGTATATTACAATGGTGTTTGTTCTTCACTGGTTGGCCTTTTCTTGTGGCAAGACAGGTCTCACAATCTTGCTGCTGTGATGGCACACTGTGGAATTGTTCTCCCAGTAGATATGGGGTTGATCAAAATTGGATTTGTTTTCAAATTCTTTGTGGATCTGTGTAATCTGAGGGAAAATGTCTCTCTAATATGTCATACATTGGGCAGGAGGTTAGGAAGTGCAGCTCAGTTTCCACCTCATTTTGTGCGGCAGTGTGCACATAGCTGTCTTCTCTTGAGAGATGTCTGCCTACGGCGGCCTTTCTCAATAGCAAGGCTATGCTCACTGAGTCTGTACATAGTCAAAGCTTTCCTTAAGTTTGGGTCAGTCACAGTGGTCAGTGTAGTTCTGCCACTGCTGTTACTCCTGTTGTAAGCGCAAATATAGCATCTAGTTTGCTCTTTTTTATTATGTTAATTATTCCAATGTGTCACAGTAAATTATCTTTTGGTTATTCTTATGATTTGGTTGGTCTAGTATGTGTTTGCTGTCATGGGGCTCTATGGGGTCTGTTTGTGTTGTGTGAACAGAGTCTCAGGACTAGCTTGCTTAGGGGAACTTTCTCCAGGTTCATCTCTCTGTACGGTGATGCTTTGTTATGGAGTTTTTGGAATCCTTCCTTTAGTGGTCTGGTAGCATTTAACGGCTCTTGATTCTGGATTTTATAATTAGCGATATGGCCTAATTCTGCTCTGCATGCGATTGCTTTTGATGTTTGTTTGAGTTAACGTGTTACACCGGATTAAACATTTTTGCAAGAATTCTGCATGCAGAGCGTCTCCAATTTGGTGTTTTGTCCATTTTATGGGGTTTTGAAAAAATTCCCGTCGGTATGACTGGACACCCAAAAGACCTCACAACAGAACATAAAGGGACAATGGTTCTCTAAACTCAGCAAAAAAAGAACGTACCTCTCACTGTGCAACTGCGTTTATTTTCAGCAAAACTTAAACATGGTGGTAAATATTTAGTATGAACAAAGATTCACACTGAGACATAAACTTGAACAAGTTCCACAGACAATGTGACTAAACCAGAAATGGAATTATGTGTCCCTGGAACAAAAGGGGGGGGGGGGGGGTCTAATCAGGGAAGTAACAAGTCAGTGAGCTGGTGGTGGCCACCAGCGGCGGATTGAAGTGACTGCAGTGCATACCATCCTACCATTCAATGAACTGAGCACCAGATTATGCCAGTTCTATGCTGTGAGGCAGATGTTACCAAACCACTCATTCCACACCAAAAAGGCCACCTAGCAAGTTCCGCAGACATTTCTGGGGGGATAATGGCCTAAGCCCTACACGTTCACAAGAGAACAGATGAGCAGGGACCCTACGAAGTAAATATTTTACTTTTGGTAGTATTTTATACAGAGTCAGATAGAAGGCCTCATTTGATTAGTTCCTAAAGTTACATAACTGTGACCAATTAATTGCCGTACCGTCTAGTAAGACTGTTAGTGTGTTAACGAACCAGTAAAAAATTCCAAGAGTGAGCAACTGTTCAATAAATAAAATAATTGTTTTATCGGATATCATTGAACAAAAGACAATGGGAAACAGTGTTTAAACCCACTTTAACAAATAGAAGATCATGTGAAAGTTTATTTGGAAATTTTTATGGATAACATCTTGGAAAGACAGGGTCCTGAAAAACAAGGGACATTTTCTTTTTATTGCTAGAGATTTAAAATAACTGATTAAATAATTTTCAGAAAAACAGATCACCTAATTGATAATGATACTAAAATATTCATCGGTATAAGAACAGGCCCTTTCCATTGCCTTGTTCTCAATCAGCCGTTCAAAGCTTTGATGGAAGTATACATGTGGGAACTATAAGATTATAAGACGATCAAATGTATGATATAGTTTTTTGTGTGCTCATAAGGGCACGGTGTCCTAGATGAGAAATTTTACATTTAGATGGTCCTGACAACTGGAACCTTTTTTGGAGAACACCATTATTTTTTGTTTTATTTGAGATTTAAACTGGCAGGAACAGAGTCTGACACAAGAATCTAGTGCAGAAGATATAGGTGCTGCTGTAGGCCTCCATTATAGAGTTTGAATGACAGAAGAACCAGAATCCATCAAGCAAACAGTAGACAATTTGAAACTTTCAGATTCTAGTAGGAAAGTGAGGCCTAGAGATGACTGCAGACATAAGTTCTAAGTGCCCATCAGCTTCAAATTCGTATGAATAATATGTTTGAAGAGGGTGGGGCTTAAGCTGTATCCACTGTCTCACCAAACCAGCGAAGACTCTGACAACGAAAGAAATTCATGTGTGTTTTACTGTGCCAAAATTTTAACCGGCACAATTGTATGTTTGTGTACAATGGATTTTTAATAAATATACAATAATGTTTTATCCACCCCAACACCAACTATAATCCAATCAAATTAGTATAAGCAGACCCTCATAGCCAAAATGAGTCAAAAGCTTTTTTTTGAATCACAAAAGCATGAAAATACTTTTACTTTGTTTTAGTATCATTGTTTGTCAATACGGGTGTGGCAGGCTGTATGCCGTGGTCTGTCATATGGTATTTTGAGTAAAAAAGCTCACAATATTGGAGTCTGCTGTTAAATGATAAAGAGACGATTAATATTCCCGAAGCTTGCTGCTAAAGCACGCATATTCTAAAGAAACATAATATTTTAAACCAAAGCCCTGATTCACCACAATCCAACCCAAGGGAGACAAATTTGATATATAGTTACCAGACAGAAATAAGGCACTTCCTACTGCTAAGTATTTAAAACCTTCACATTACAAAAATAAACAAAATATGTCACAAAGGAAGTTGTCTAAGGCAAAGGGATTAGAGAATTGATATGTATGGCCAATAGTTGTTTGGTAAGGATTTTCTAAACTATATTCCTTCCATCCTATAGCCATCTCTTAATAGTAATCAACACAGTTTGTTTAGACTTCGAATGCAAATAAGAAATCGTCCATTGAGATATTAAGCATCTGATTCAAAAGTAGAACTGTGATTTTGGCCTAGTGGTCTGATAGGGGTAGTCAGTGGGAACCTGAAACTGTAAAACACGTATAACTGAGAGACTCTGGGTTGAAGGTCAGTGATAAAAGTAGTACTACAGTGCTACATAAGCCCAAGATAATGGAGCTATTAGGTGTAACCTAACCATAAGGAGTCCCCCATCGAAACCTACCATTGCAACTACGTACATACCCAGCGAGCAACAGAAGCTGCAAGGAGTTGTGACCAACGTTTTATGGTTTGTTATAGATTGTTGTAACGTTGATAGTACTAGGGGGGTATTATGGGGGAGGGAATGCTGTCACCATTCAAGTAGGTGGTTTGTCCCCCACTGTAAGTGCTAGAGAGGGGAGAGGCATAATAGGAGGAGGGAATAGCTGAGTCACCCATCCAGGTAAGGTGTTTGTCCACCTGTGTGCTGAGGGAGGGCATAATGGGAAAGGAGGGAATGCTAGTCACATCACAGAGTAAGGAATGTATTTGTCCCTGTGTGCTGAGCAAAAGAGGGGGCTAAATGGGGGAGGGAATGCTAGTCACACAAATCCAGGTCGGTGTTTATCCCTGATAGTAAGCATGAGGGGGAGGCATAAATGGGGGAGAACGCGCACATCGCTGGTACCATCCAGGTAGGTGTTTTATCCCCCTGTGAATGATGAGGGGGGAGCCATAAATGGAGGAGGGAAATGCTGTCAACCTCAGGTAAGGTGATATGTCCCCCTAGTGATGCTAGAGGGGAGGGGCATATATGAAGAGGAGGAATGCTGATCACACCCAAGGTAGGTGTTTAGTCCCCACTGATGTGCTGCAGGTGATCAGAGTTCTTGTCCGGTTCTGGCATTTAGGTAAGCACACAGACTAAGTAAACATGTCCTAGGGTCGGAAAATGGTTGATCTCCCCTCTAAGGACGGAGAAGAAGCTGTCATCGTTAAAGTATAGGGAGATTAAAAGTAATGGGGGTATATACAGGTAGACACAACAAGAGAGGACATTTTTACAACTATGTTGAGAATCATTTCTTATTAATTATATCTAAAAAGCCAAATAACTAAAATAGATTTCCTTTTTGATATAAATATTAATACAGTGAGTTAGGATATGCACTATATCAAATGAAGAATACCCCCTGAGTCTCTTCCCTGTTCACAGCAACCATGGTACGTTATGGTGGGGAACGTGACTACCAAGCTCATTCTCTCTCATCTACATCTCTCACATCATCTACTCTCTCTTCTCTCAAATCATAATCTCAATCTCTCTCTCTCTCTCTCTCACATCTCATCTCTTCTCTCATCTCATCTCATTCACATCAATACACTCTACACTCTCTCTCTCATCTCATCATCTCATCTCTCAATTCTCAATCAATACTCTAATCATAACTCTCGCTCTCTCACTCTCAACACTCTCAAATTACATCCAATCATACAATCATACTAACTTAATCAAATCTCTCATCTATCAATCTCTCATCATCAATACACAATATCTCTCTCTCTACACTGCTTCATCATCATATCTCTTCTACTCACATCTCTCAATAAATCATCAATCACTCTCTCAACTCACTCTCTCTCAATCTCATCTCTCTCATCACTCAATCAACATCATCTCATCAATATCAATTACAAAATTATCAATTCAATTAGCATTTATTGGCATGACGATAACAAATGTACATATAGCCAAAGCTTATTATACAAATGTAAAATGAGAAACATCAAAATTGTCACAGGAGACAAACAGTAAACACAATAACTAGCGTCAAAATAACCATAACAATTCAACAATAAAAAAAAAAATAAAATACACAGATAAGAACAATGTGACAGATTGATTGGATCACTTGTCAGAACATAAACTGTCTAACAACTTATGGCAGGCAGCAATAGATAACAGTGACGCTGCAACACCACAGCATCAATCACTGCGTCCTCAGTGACTGGTAGCAGGATATACATGTAAACAGGGCTGAACAGTGACTGGTTGCAGGAATAGACAAATACAGTGGCCTTCAGAAAGCATTCACACCCCTTGACT
This sequence comes from Salvelinus sp. IW2-2015, assembly GCF_002910315.2. Taxonomy (NCBI): domain Eukaryota; kingdom Metazoa; phylum Chordata; class Actinopteri; order Salmoniformes; family Salmonidae; genus Salvelinus; species Salvelinus sp. IW2-2015. Next base: position 1,870,806 of record NC_036845.1, read on the forward strand.
TATCCCACATTTTGTTGTGTAACAGCCTGAATTTAAAATGAATTCAATTGAGAATGTGTCACTGGCCTACACACAATACCCCATCATGTAAAAGTGTTATATTGTTTTTAGACATTTTTACAAATTAAAAATTAAAATCTGAAAAGTGGTTCTGGTCTAGAATGTGTCTCTACGTCGAGTGGTTCTGGTATAGAATGTGTCTCTACGTCGAGTGGTTCTGGTCTAGAATGTGTCTCTACGTCGAGTGGTTCTGGTCTAGAATGTGTCTCTACGTTGAGTGGTTCTGGTCTAGAATATGTCTCTACGTTGAGTGGTTCTGGTCTAGAATGTGTCTCTACGTTGAGTGGTTCTGGTATAGAATGTGTCTCTACGTTGAGTGGTTCTGGTATAGAATATGTCTCTACGTCGAGTGGTTCTGGTCTAGAATGTGTCTCTACGTTGAGTGGTTCTGGTATAGAATATGTCTCTACGTTGAGTGGTTCTGGTATAGAATGTCTCTCTCTCTCTCTGAGGGATTCTGATTAGCAGTGTATTCTCAAACACAAACACAGTTGTTTTTCACCCGCCTAGTGACCGCCGTTCCTCCCTCTGATTGGTGAGTGGGTCAGAGGGAGCTGTAAATACATCCACTTTGTGATGACTGCAGGTTTTCCCCCTCCAGGCTGGAAGGCTTGCTGGGCAGGCGGCCCGCAGGGGACGTGGCAGACCCGTCCAACTCTGTCTGATCTCAGACATCCCTCTCCTTAATATCTACTCTGCCATTTGTTACTCCAATATTTCATAAATAATGATTTGKCCTCTCTAAACAGCTCTGCAATTARAGGGGACTGGGGAGGGAAGGGAAGTGAAGACGATGGAGATATCATCAATTAGCTGACTGATGGGCCATGTGATTGGCTGATGGGGAGGGGGCTGTGCTGTGCTCAAGCATTTTCTGGATCTCTGCATTCTCTCTCTCTAACTCTGTCTCTGTCTCTTCTCTCTCGCTCTCTCTCTCTCTCGTCCTCTGCTCTCTTACTTGCGCAATCTCCTCTCATCTGCTCTCTCTGCCTCTCTCTCTCTCTCTAATCCTCTCTCCTCTCTAACCTGTCTCACTCTTCTCTGTCTGCATCTCTCCTCTCTCTGCATCTCTCTCTGTCTCTTCTCTCGTCTACTCTCTCTTTCTTTCATTCAATTAATTCAAATTCAGAGGGGCTTTTATTGGGCATGGGATAACATGTTTAACATGGCCAAGTGCAATGTGAGGTTAGATAATATATACAAAAGTGAATTATTAACAGACTCTTCTCTCTCTCGCTCTCCTCTTGTCCTCTCTCTGCTCTCTATATTGTATATTGTTTTTTGAGCATCTTTGATCTCTCGTCTCTCTCTCTCTCTGTCTCTCTCTACCATCTCTTTTGCTTCTTGTCTTCTCTCAATTCGAATTCAATGTTCCAATTCAAGGGGCTTTATTGGCATGGGAAACATGGTTATAACATTGCCAAAGCAAGTGAGGTAGATATTATACCAAAAGTGAAATAAACAATACTCTCTTACCTCTCTCTGTCTCTCTCTGTCTCTCTCTCTCTCTCTACTCTTCTCTCTCTTTCTTCTCTCCCTCTCAATTCAATTCAAGGGCTTTATTTGGCATGAGAAAGCAAAATATGTTAATTTTGCCAAAGCAAAAAATTAACAGTAAACATTACCCTAAAATTTCAAAAAGAATAAAGAAATGTCAAATGTCATCATTATGTCTATATACAGTGTTGTAATGATGTGCACATAGTTAAAGTACAAAAAGGGGAATAAATAAACATAAATATGGGTTGTTTTACATGGTGTTTGTTCTTCACTGGTTGCCCTTTTCTTGTGGCAACAGGTCACAAATCTTGCTGCTGTGATGGCACACTGTGGTATTTCCCCAGTAGATATGGGAGTTAATCAAAATTCGGGTTTGTTTTCAAATTCTTTGTTGATCTGTGTAATCGAGGGAAATATGTGTCTCTAATATGGTCATACATTTGGCAGGAAGTTAGGAGGTGCAGCTCAGTTTCCACTCATTTTGTGGGCAGTGAGCACATAGCTGTCTTCTCTTGAGTGCCAGGTCTGCCTACGGCGGCCTTTCTCAATAGCAAGGCTATGCTCACTGAGTGTGTACATAGTCAAAGCTTTCCTTAAGTTTGGGTCAGTCACAGTGGTCAGGTATTCTGCCACTGTGTACTCTTGTTTAGGCCAAATAGCATTCTAGTTTGCTCTGTTTTTTTGTTAATTCTTTCCAACATGTCAGGTATTATCTTTTGTGTTTCTCATGATTTGGTTGGGTCTAGTTGTGTTGCTGTCCTGGGGCTCTATGGGGTCTGTTTTGTGTTTGTGAACAGAGCCCCAGGACAGCTTGCTAAGGGGACTCTTCTCCAGGTTCATCTCTCTGTAGGTGATGGCTTTGTTATGGAAGGTTTTGGAATCGCTTCCTTTTAGGTAGTTGTAGAATTTAACGGCTCTTTTCTGGATTTGATAATTAGCGGATATTGCCTAATTCTGCTCTGCATGCATTGGTTTGTGTTTAACGTGTTACACGGATTACATTTTTGCAGAATTCTGCATGCAGAGTCTCAATTTGGTGTTGTCCCATTTTGTGAATTCTCGGTCGGTGACTGGACACCAGACCTCACAACCATAAAGGGCAATGGGTTCTAAACTCAGCAAAAAAAGGAACGTCCTCTCACTGCCTGTCAACTGCGTTTATTTTCAGCAAACTTAACATGTGTAAATATTTGTATGAACATAAGATTCAACAACTGAGACATAAACTGAACAAGTTCCACAGACATGTGACTAACAGAAATTGAATAATGTGTCCCTGAACAAACGGTGGGTCAAAATCAAAAGTAACAATCAGTATCTGGTGTGGCCACCAGCTGCATTAAGTACTGCAGTGCATCTCCTCCTCATGGACTGCACCAGATTTGCCAGTTCTTGCTGTGAGATTTTCCCACTCTTCCACCAAGGCACCTGCAAGTTCCCAGACATTTCTGGGGGATGGCCCTAGCCCCTCACGTTCACGCAGATGAGCAGGGACCCTGAGCATCTTTCTTTGGTGTTTTTCAGAGTCAGTAGAAAGGCCTCTTTAGTGTCCTAAGTTTCATAACTGTGACCTTAATTGCCTACCGTCTGTAAGCTGTTAGTGTCTTAACGACCGTTCCACAGGTGCATGTTCATTAATTGTTTATGGTTCATTGAACAAGCATGGGAATAGTGTTTAAACCCTTTACAATGAAGATCTGTGAAGTTATTTGGATTTTTATGGATTATCTTTGAAAGACAGGGTCCTGAAAAAGGGACATTTCTTTTATTGCTGAGTTTAACTGAATGAAATATTTTCAGACAGATCCTAATTGATATGTGTCTAATTTCATGGTATAGTAGGCCCTTCTTGCCTTGTCTCTCAGCTCGTTCACAGCTTTGTGGAAGTTACCTGTGGAGCTAATGTTTAGGATCAAGGTATGTATAGTTTTTTGTGTGCTCTAGGGCAACGGTGTCTAGATGGAAATTTACATTTGTGGTCCGACAACTGGACTTTTTTTGGAACACCATTATTTTTGTCTTACTGAGATTTGCTGGCAGGGCCCAGGCTGGCAGGGCCCAGGTCTGGCAGGGCCCAGGTCTGGCAGAATCTGTGCAGAAGATCTAGGTGCTGCTGTAGGCCCTCCTTGGTTGGTGACAGAAGCACCAGATCTCAGCAAACAGTAGACATTTGCTTCAGATTCTAGTAGGGTGAGGCCTGGTGCTGCAGACTGTTCTAGTGCCCTTCGCTTATTCGTTGATATATATGTTGAAGAGGGTGGGGCTTAAGCTGTATCCTGTTCACCCCACGGCTCTTGACGAAAAGAATTCTGGTGTGTTTACTGCCAATTTTAAACGCACACTTGTTGTTTTGTGTACATGGATTTTATATGTCATATGTTTTTCCCCCAACACCACTTCCATCAATTTGTATAGCAGACCCTCATGCCAAATGGAGTCAAAAGCTTTTTGAAATCACAAAAGCATGAAAATACTTTACTTTTGTTTGTTTTGTGTTGTCAATAGGGTGTGCAGGTGTATGCGTGGTCTGTCATATGGTAATTTGGTAAAAAAGCTAAATATGGAGTCCTGCGTGTTAATGATAATGCAGACGATTATTTCCCGAGATTGCTGCTGACGCATATTCTACAACATTAATATTTAAACCAAAGCCTTGATCACCACAATCCAAAAAAGTGAGACAAATTTGATTAGTTACCGACAGGATAGGCTTCCTACTGCTAAGTTTAAACCTCACTATTACAATAAAACATTTCTGTCCAGGAAGTTGTCTAGGAGGGATTGGATTTGTTGTTGGCCAATAGTTGTTTGGTAGGTTTCTAAACTATATTCCTTCCATCTATAGCATCTCTTAATAGTATACAGTTTGTTTGACTTCGATGCCTCGTAATTGAGTATTGCTCTGTTCAAGTAGACTGTGATTTTGCTGTGGTCTGATAGGGGTGTCAGTGGGCTGACTGTGAACGCTCTGAGAGACTCTGGGTTGAGGTCAGTGATAAAGTAGTCTACAGTACTACTGCCAAGAGATGAGCTGTAGGTGTACCTACCGTAGGAGTCCCCTAGAAACCTACCATTGACTACGTACATACCCAGCGTGCAACAGAGCTGCAGGAGTTGTGACCCGTTGTTGTTGGTTATGTTGTCCTAGTTGTGTCTAGGGGGGCATATGGGGGAGGGAATGCTGTCACCTCCAGGTGGGTGTTTGTCCCCCTGTGTGCTGAGGGTGTCAGGTTCTTGTCCAGTTCTGGCATTTAGGTCACCAGACTAGTACATGTCCCTGGGCCTGGAAATGGTTGATCTCCCCCTCTAGGAGGGAGAAGCTGTCATCGTTAAAGTGTAGGGATTCTATTGGGGGGTTTTAGGTAGCACACAGGAGGACATTTTTCTCTGTTGAGATCATTTCCTTATTAATTTCTAGCCAAATTTAAAATGTTCCTGTTTTGATTAATTGAATAGAGTGAGTTAGGTCTGCACTATACCAAATGAGCATACCCCCTGAGTCGCTTCCCTGTTTCACACCTGGTAGTTTGGTGGATGGGACTACCAGCTCTCTGTAACGTCTCTCTCCCTCTCTCTCTCTCTCTATCAATCTCTCTCTCACTAACTATCAATCTCTCTCTCTAACTATCAAACTATCAATCTCTCTCACTAACTATCAATCTCTCTCTGCCTATCAATCTCTCTCTCCATCTCTCTCTCTCTCTCTCCATCTCTCTCTCTCTCTCTCTCTCTATCAATCTCTCTCTCTCTAGCTATCAATCGCTCTCTCTTTGCGCCAATTGGCTGGCTGTGCGTATCGAGCGGTGGCAGGGCGCCACAGTGTTTTCAAACAGTGCTCGGGGTGTGTGGCAACACTGCGCTACATCGTCATCCTCCATCCCTTCCCTACGCCTGCTGGGTCCTGCCGTTTAAAATGACACTTCCGTGCCCACTCAGCCACGATACAGAATGAACATAGCCCACCACATACTGTAGTTACTGCTCAGTATGGCTGCATGCCCAGTGACATTTATAGTCTATATGCTATTGAGCAGATCCACTTTACAAGGGTCACTATGGTGACAAGATAAGATTGGTTTCACTAGGGCATGACAGTATAAAATCATGGATCACTAGGATGACAGTGTAAAATGTGGTCCAAGGGATGCTGAAAGCTGGGCGTCACTATGGATGACAGTGTAAGACGTGTGGTTCACCAGGGATGACAGATGTAAAGATGTGGGTCACTAGGGATGACAGTGATAAAAAGTGTGGGTCACTATGGATGACAGTGTAAAGATGTTGGTTCACTAGGGATGACAGTGTAAAGATGTGGGTCACTAGGATGAGACAGTGTAAAGCTGCGTGGTTCACTGGGATGACAGTGTTAAGAACTGTGTGTGCACGTAGGGATGACAGTGTAAAGCTTGCGGGTCACTAGGGATGACCGTGTAAAGATGTAGTTTCATAGGGATGTAACAGGATGTAAAAGATGTGGATCACTAGGGATGACAGTGTGAAGATGTGGGTCACTTATGGATGACAGTGTAAGCTGTGGTACGAGGGTGCGTGTAAGCTGATGGGTCACTAGGATGACAGTGTAAAGATGTGGTTCCTAGGGATGACAGTGTAAAGCTGTGGGTCACTGGGATAGCGTGTAAAGATGTGGGTCACTAGGGTGACATGTGTAAAGATTGTGGGTCACTAGGGATGACAGTGTAAAGCTGTGGGTCACTTAGGGCATGACGTGTAAAGATGTGGTTCTTAGGGATGCAGTGTAAAGCTGTGGTCACTAGGATGACGTGAAATGAGCATAATGTGTAAAGCTGTGGGTCACTAGGGTGACAGGTGTAAAGCTGTGGGTCACTCAGGGATGACAGTGTAAGATGGTGGGTCACTAGGGGATGAGCAGTGTAAAGATGTGGGTCACTAGGGATGACAGTGTAAAGCTGTGGGTCACTAGGGATGACAGTGTAAAAGATGTGGGTCACTAGGGATGACAGTGTAAAGTGGGTCACTGGGTGCGTGTAAGTGTGGGTCACTAGGGATGACAGTCTGTAAAGCTGTGGGTCACTAGGGAGTGACAGTGTAAGATAGGGGGTACTGGAGACAGTGTAAAGCTGTGGGTCATACGCGTCAGAAAAAGCGTGTGGTTCACTAGGGATGACAGTGTGTAAATGTGGTTCACTAGGGTGACAGTGTAAAGCTGTGGGTCACTAGGCGATGACATAGGTAAAGCTGCTGGTCACTAGGGATGACAATGTAAAGTGGTTCATGATGCGTTCGTAAAGAGGTCTGAGAGATGGACAGTGTTTCTCAAGGTGCTAGGTTCTGGGTGCACTAGGGATGACATGTAGAGCTCCTGGACAGTAATATATGTGTGTTGTTTGTGCACAGAGTCCCTAGTTGAGACCACAGCCATTTGGGACGTACCAGAGTGCAGAGAAGATGAGACAGCAGCGGATGGATGAGCTGTGAGGGAATCGGTTTGAAAACAGGAGGATCTTTGGAAGTGTCTGTTCAGTGAAGCAGAAATCTCATTTCACCTTTTCTTAGATCTATTGTAGTTCTCCTCTCCGTCTCGCCCTCCTCCTCTCTCCTCTCCCTCCTCTCTTCCTTCCTCTCCTCTCTCTCTTCCTTCCTCTCCCCTCTCTCCTCTCCCCTCCCCTCCTCTCCCCTCTCGCCTCCTCCTCTCCTCTCCTCTCCTTCTGCTCCCTCCCCTCTCTCTTCCTCTCCTTTCCCCTCCCTCACTCGTCTTCCCTCCTCTCTCCCTTCTCTCTCCTTCCTCTTCCTCTCCTCTCCTTCTTCCTCTCCTCTCCCCTCCCTCTGCCTCTGTCTCTCTTCCTCTCCTCTCCTCTCTTCTCTCCTCCCCTCCTTCCTCTCCCTCTTCTTCCCCTCCCTCCTCTCCTCTCTCTCTCTCCGCCTTCCCCTTCCTCTCCCCTCCTCTCCTCCCTCCCTCCTCTCCTCATTCCTCTCCTCATCCTCTCTCTCCATTCTTCCAGTCATCGTTAATCTCTTCGTCTCCAGCAGGGCAATAGAATACGTTGTCTTATGTTAGCCTAACGTGACGCACCTTGATCTCACAGCTCTTCCAGCTAATTCAGCTGGCATAGTTGAACGCTGATGTCTCAGCGGCTGCTATCACTGCGCTACGTTAAAACCTGATGTCTCCTGATTGCTCCGGCGGATGTCCCCTGGCTTGCTTGTCGCACACTTGGACTGAAGCTTTTCTCTGCTTTTTAGCAAGTGACCAAAATCAGGATTCCTTTAACGCATATCGATATGTTATACGTGGAGTATTTATCCAGTGTTTAAGGCAATCATTTCCCCTCTTTTATTGTTAAAGACGCATAAACTTTGGTTCTGACGTCAAAGACAGTGGTGGTGTTCACATTTGAATGGATTTTGGTAGCCAGGTATTTAACTTCCACAGAGTCACATTGATAACCACTTGCCTCCTCTCTGAGCAGGAGAAGGACCGAGAGTAGGCGAGACAGAGAGTGAAGGCAGACAGGGTGAGAGAGAGAGAGAGACAGGAGGACGAGATGGAGAAGACAGACAGGGAGAGAGGAGAGAGAAGAAGAGAGAGAGAGAATGAGATGAGAGATGGAGAGAACGAGGCGAAGGGAGGAGTTAATGTAGGGCGAGAGAGAGTGATGAGAGATGAGCTGAGATGAGAGCAAGGGAGAGGAGGAGAGGAGAAGAGAGAGAGAAGGAGGGAGAGAGAGGAGACGGAGAGCAGGGTGAGGCGGAGACGCGAGGAGAGCAGGGGCGAGAGAGAGAGAGAGCGAGATGGGAGAGGGAGGAGGGGGGAGGAGAGGGGGAGAGAGAGAGGAGAGGATAGGGGAGCTGTACCCAGCCACTAGGGCTGTCAAGTTACAGTACTCCACTTCTGCTCTCTCTCCTCGTCGTCCTCTCCTCTCTCCCCTCTCTGCTTCCCTCTAGAATGTGGGAATGTATACTTTTTCTGCGTGTCTTTCCTGGTGTTGCCCAGCGTGCTAAATTAACACGTTTGGTAGATAAGGTAAGTGACATTAGGTACGACGGCCTCTTGCTGACTAAGGGTTGTGGAGTGTGTTAAGTCAATTTGCTCTCCGGGTCTTTTGGCCTGTTGTCTATTTTCCTCCAAGTGCTTCTTGGTGCTGTGTGACTGATAATAGCACAAAAGCCAACACCATTTATGCCCCACACTCAGCCCCGGTCCACACACCACCCGGCATGCGCCCCCACCCGCCCCGGCCTCCAGTGGATTCAGCACTGTACTGCAAACAACGTTTGAACATCTGTCTGTCTGATAAAGGAGCCGCAGGAACGAGAGTTATAAGAGGCAGCAGAGAACGACGAGTCTATAAGAGAGCAGCCGGAACAGATATGAAAGAGAGAGCAAGACGAGTTATAGAGAGCAGCAGGACAGAGTTTAAAGAAGGCAGCAGAGAACAGCGAGTTATAAAGAGGCAGCAGAGCAGGAGTTTTAAGAGAGGCGCGAGACAGGGTTTAAAGGAGGCAGCAGAGGGAACGAGAGTTTACAGAGCCAGCAGAAACAGGAGTTATAAGAGCCGAGAACAGAGGTTATTAAGAGAGGCAGCAGAGAACAGAGAGTTATAAAGAGAGGCAGCAGAGACAGGGTTATAAAGAACTGCACGCAGAGAACAGTGTTTTATAAGAGCGGCCGCGAGGACAGAGAGTTTAAGAGAGGCAGCAGAGACAGAGGTTATAAAGGGAGGCAGCAGGAACCAGGAGTTATAAAGAGAGGCGCGAGACGCGATTTATAAAAGAGAGGCAGCAGGAACGAGAGTTCTAAGAGAGGCAGCAGGAACAGGAAGTTTAAAGAGAGGCGCACGGAACAGCGAGTTATAAAGCAGCAGAGAACAGGAGTTATAAGACGGCAGCAGAGAAACAGGAAGTTTATAAGAGGGCAGCAGAGAAACGGGTTTACGAAGAGGCGCAGAGACAGAGGTTTAAAGGGCGCAGGCAAGAGAGTTCTAAGGAGGCGCAGGAACGAGTTATAAGGAGAGGCAGCGAGAAGATTAACAGAGAGCGGGGAACAGAGAGTTTACAGGAGGCAGCAGAGACAGAGAGTTACTACGAGAGGCACGCAGAGACAGAGGTTTAAGAGAGGCATCAGAAAGAGTTATAAGGAGGCGCAGGACGAGGTTATAAAGATGAGGGCAGCGAACAGGAGTTATAGAGGCGCAGAGACAGAGAGTTATAAGAGAGGGCAGCAGAGAACATGAGAGTTATCAGAGAGGCAGCAGGAACAGAGAGTTATCAGGAGGCAGCAGGGTTATAGAGACGGCAGCAGAGAACAGAGAGTTTTAAAGGCAGCAGAACAGAGTTATACAAAGAGGATCAGGATCTCTCTTCTTGG
>NC_036845.1:1883928-1885473 GCF_002910315.2 Salvelinus sp. IW2-2015
AGAGGATCTGCAGAGAAGAATGGGAGAAACTCCCCAAATACAGGTGTAGCAAGCTTATAGCATCATACCCAAGAAGACTCGAGGCTGTAATCACTGRCAAAGGTGCTTCAACAAAGTACTGAGTAAAGGGTCTGAATACTGATGTAAATGTGATGTTTCATTTGCAACAATTWAAAAAACGTTTTTTGCTTTGTCATTATGGGGTATTGTGTGTAGATTGGGGGGAGGGGGAACAATTTAATCCATTTAGAATAAGTCTGCAATGTAACAAAATGTGGTGAAATGAAGCGGTCTTTCCAAATACACATATAGGGAAAATAATATATAGGTCACAAAATGTCTGCCAATAGAGTGGCTCTGGTTCCTATGGTAACACTGGGAGGAAAGGGAAACGCCCACACAAATCTAAAGTCTTCCAATCACGTGCTTTCTACTCTCTACCCCAATTCCATGAGCGAATAGGAATGGAATAGGGTAAAACACATTTCCTGAAGAGGGGAGATTATGGTAATGTTACGTTTCTTTCTGCCTCTCTTTCTCTGTCTCTTTTTTCCCCCTCCCTCCCTTTTTCTCAACCCCTCTCCCTGCAGTAAATCTTGCAGTGCATTCTGGGAGGCAGTGAGGCTGTCTGTTATTGTCGAGCCATGACTTGGCTGAGTGTGTCTGTGTCTATCACTGACAGATGGACTGTCTGTCTGCCTGCCTGCCTGTCTCTCTCTCTCTCTCTCTCTCTAAGAATTCTATTGAGGTAATTTGTGTGTGTGCATGCAAGTGTGTGTGTGTACGTATGTGTGTGCATGTGAGTGTGTGTGTGTGTACGTGTATTCGTATGTGTGTTATATGGTGTTTTATTTGCACTAGAACTACACAGCTGATTAAAATAATCAAAGTTTGATGATGTGTATGCTAGGGGGCAAAAAATAAAAACGAGGGGCCCCAGGTCCGAGTTTGGGAAAACCCTGCTCTAAATAACCCGTTGACGAAGGCAGTGCACATCTCTCTAACACTGTCTACAGCAAAACACTGTAATGGTACCCTATTCTTTATGGGCCATGGTCAAAGTTGTGCACTACTATTGACCAGGGCCAAATGGCATCATATTCCCAATATAGTGCACTACTATTGACCAGGGCCAAATGGCATCATATTCCCTATATAGTGCACGTCTTCGCAAGCTCTCTGATCCTAGTTGATAATACAAGGAGCGAGTGGGAATGTGAATTGCAAGGCGCCGTCGGTACAGCGATCTTCTCCTTTAATGAGGTTGAATGCACCTTTCTCTCTCTCCTCTTATAATGAGAGATTGATGCACCCTTTCTCTCTCTCTCTTATAATGAGGGATTGATGCACCTCTCACTCTTCAGATTCACGCTTAATACGGAGTGACGGATTGGATGCACGCTCCATTCTCGCAGGGTGAGCTTCGGGGACTCACTTGATCAATGAGGCGGAATTGGTTATGGGCAGACTCCTTCTCTCTCTTCCTTCATGAGGGATTGAATACAGAGCACGAGACTCCTTTGCGTCTCATGTCGAGTCGGTCCG
>NC_036845.1:1887001-1909259 GCF_002910315.2 Salvelinus sp. IW2-2015
GAGGTGCATCAATTGGTTGTCCAAGGACCATAATGGCATCCAATAAGTTCCTATGATAGGTTGGCTTATCCTAAGCATTTTGTACCAGGGCCATAATGGATCAATCACTATTCCCTATATAAGTGCACGTGCATTTATTGTTCGGCAGGTACCAAGATGGGCATGCAATATTTCCCTAGTATAGTGGGCAATATTCTAATCTTTGACTCAGGGCCAAATTGGCATCATATTCCCTATATATGTGGCATCGATTTGTTGTCGGCAGGACCGGATAAATGGCATCATAATGTTGCCCTTGAATATTAAGTGCACTACTTTGACGCAGTGCGCCAAATGGCATCATATTCCCCTATTACTATGGTGCAACTAACTTTGATCCAAGTCCCTGTTTTGGCATCTACTGTTAACGATATCCCCTGATTTACTTATCATTGAATGAAGAATTAGCGTCCACATTTTTTTTTTTTTGTCCAGCGTCCGAGGCTTAAGCAGTGCCGCCACAGGGCCTGGCCACACGAACCACTACACAAGCTCACAACAGTGTGTCACACCACATCCACACATCCTACAGCTTACACACACACACTTTACACACAGCACACTAACATGCACATCACACAACACACACAGAGCACACTACATTCACACACGCAACATCTACATTCCCATCTACACACACCACACACACACACACACACCCACCCCCCCACACACACACACACACACCACACACACTACACACACACACCGGCTCTGTAAGGCTCTGAGCCAGATCAGACATCCATCCGTCCCCTCTCCTCCCCCTCTTTCTCCTTCCACTTCTTCCCTCTCTTCTCTCCCTTTCCTTCTTCCCCTCTTCTCTCCTTTCCCATCACATCCCTCTCTCCCTCCCCTCTTCCCTCCTTCCTCCCTCTTCCCCCCCCCCCTTTCTCATGGAAAACACACTGTGACACAGATGCTGCTGTCATCATCCCTCCTCATCTCTCTCTCTCTCCACTCTCTTTCCATCCCCCTCTCTTCTCCATCTCCTGCTAGACTTACTGTGTTGCCTGGTTGTTGTAGTGATAGTAGTACCTCTGGATAATCCACGGTAGATCCATCTTTATAGCGATAAAGGTCTATCCGTCCGTGTGTATATTCAGGGGGTATATGCTGCTCGGTCTGAGGGAGAGAGAGGAGATCGCTACGGCAACAGAGATGGAGAGAGAGAGATGTGAAACAGAGTTGCAGAAAGGAAACAGAGGGGTGAGGGAGCTAGGGACTGGCTACAGGGGCCGCAGCCATTCAGAAATTAAAAGAAGATAGAGGCATGCTCATTGGTTGGTTTGATGAGCTCATAGTCCTCTCGCAAGTGCTCTCACTTCTCTCTCTCTCTGCTCCGCTCTCTCTTCCTCTCTGTCTCTCTCTCTCTCATTCTCTTCTCTCTCTCTCTCTTTCTCGCTCTCTCTTCCTCTCTTCTCTCTCTCTCTCTCTCTCTTTCTCGCTATCTCTTTCTTTCTTGTTTCTTCTCTCTGTTTGTTTCTTTCTCTGTCTCAGTCTGTTTCTCTCTCTCTGTCTCTCTTCCCCCTCCCTCTCTCTGTCATATGTGGCAATAGGGTTTACTGTAATTTGTGTACAGCTAGCCTAGCAGTTAAGACTATTGGGCCAGATAACTAAAGATTGCTTGTTCGAATCCCACAGCCAACTAGTGAAACATCTGTTGATGTGCCTCTGAGCAAAGCACTTAAAACTTCTTTTTAATAGGGGGCGGCTGTTTTCACTTTGGGAAAAAATAGTGCCCAAATTAACACGGCCTCGTACTCTGTTCTAGATCATATGATATGCATATTATTACTATTGGATAGAAAACACTCTGAAGTTTCTAAACAACTGTCTTGAATTATATCTGTGAGTAAAACAGAACTCATTTGGCAGCAAACTTCCAAACGGAAGTGAAAATTCTGAAAATGGGTCTCTGTGTTCAGGGCCTATTCAATTGCCTTGTATTTATGATCTGTATGCACTTCATACGTCTTCTACTAGATGTCAACAGGCAGTAGAATGTTGAATGAAGTCTCTAGCCTTTTCTGGAGACCGGATGGGAGTCGTTGGAGTAAGAGGTCAGCCTTATCGGTAGTACTTGGACGCACGAGGATTTGTCATATGGTTGCTGCAATTCGTTTGTAAACACGAGAATGCTCCGTCTGGGACGTTTATTGTGATTTATTTTATAAAAACATCCTAAAGATGGATTTTCAAAGAGTTTGACCAGTTTATTTGACTTTTATTTTGACTTTTGAATGTTTTCGTTCATGCGTAAAATCTTCGTGGAAACGTGAGCTCCCCCAATGCTAGCCAAGAGTTGCTAATTCGACAGACGTAATGGACATTCTAAAACCAAACAACGATTTATTGTCGAACAAGGATTCCTGGCACTGCATTCGTGATGAAAGTTCATCAATAGGGATATATTTATGATGTTATTCGTTATCTTTGTGGACTCTTTGGACTCCAGCATGGCGGAGAATGGCTGAGCGCTGTCTCAGATTATTGCATGCTATGCTTTCTTACTAAAGTTATTTTTTTAAATCTAACACAGGCTGGTTGCATTAAGAACCATGTATTTCTTTCATTTGCTGTACAACATTGTATTTTTCAGCAAAAGTTTATGAGATGTTTTCTGTTAGATTACGTCGCTGCCTAAAATTTCTCGCGGACATTTTGGTTTTATTTGTGACGATGGTGCGTTGTAAACCCAGATTTGTAGCTATAAATATGCACATTTTCGAACAAAACATAAATGTATTGTATAACATGATGTCATAAGACTCTCTCTCCTTATAATGAGGGATTGATGCACCTTTCTCTCTCCTCCTTATAATGAGGGATTGATGCACCTTTCTCTCTCCTTATGAGGGATTGATGCACCTTTCTCTCTCTCTCTCCTTATAATGAGGGATTGATGCACCTTTCTCTCTCATTATAATGAGGGATTGATGCACCTTTCTCTCTCCTCCTCATAATGAGGGTGTGGTTCCCAGGAGGTCTACCCCGGGGGATGGTAATAGAGGGGAGGTACGTGAGGCGACATTGGCTGCCTCTGCTGGGAATATGGGAGCTGGGCACCCCAACACGGACAGCTAAGTGGAGGTAATTAGAGGAAAGCGCAAACCAACCGTGGAGGCTAAATAAAAGGAGAACGATGGCACACCGCGGGAGAGAAGGGAGAGAGACGGACACTGGTTAAGAGAGAGAAGGAAGACCGAGCAAAACCTATGTTATTTCTTTGATATATTTATTTTCTGTCTTAGTAAAGTTGTTTTTTTGACTAAAGCCTCGCTGTCTCTGTGTCAATATCTGCTCAACCCAACACCCCACCTTAATCTCTCTCCTCCTTATAATGAGGGATGGATAAACCTTTCCCTCTGTCTCCTGTCACATTCAGTACCAGGGCTGGGTTTCCCAAATGTATCGTAGCACTGAGATCATTTTAATMCCATTGAAACTAAATGGACTAAAGATGATCTGTGCTACGACGCTTTTGGGAAACCTAGCCCAGAGCTCCAGCACAGCCACACCGAAACCATTCAATACCACAACGGCCATGGCCAGCTAGCTACTAATCTAACAGAACCAGCGACGAAGCATAGATGAGAAGTAGAGGAATAGAAAAAGATGGTGGTATACTCCACAGGGAGCAACACCGCCGGGAGTCGACTAGGAGAGGGACAGAACCCTGGAGCAACACCGCCGGGAGTCGACTAGGGAGAGGGACAGAACCCTGGAGCAACACCACCGGGAGTCGACTAGGAGAGGGACAGAACCCTGGAGCAACACCGCGGGAGCGACTAGGAGAGGACAGAACCCTGGAGCAACACCGCGGGAGTCGACTAGGAGAGGACAGAACCCTGGAGCAACACCGCGGGAGGTCGACTAGGAGAGGGACAGAACCCTGGAGCAACACCGCCGGGAGTCGACTAGGAGAGGGACAGAACCCTGGAGCAACACCACCGGGAGTCGACTAGGAGAGGGACAGAACCCTGGAGCAACACCGCCGGAGTCGACTAGGAGAGGACAGACCCTGGAGCAACACCGCCGGAGTCGACTAGGAGAGGGACAGAAATCAAATCAAATCAAATATGTTATTATATAGCCCTTCGTACATCAGCTGATATCTCAAAGTGCTGTACAGAAACCCAGCCTAAAACCCCAAACAGAAGCAATGCAGGTGTAGAAGCACGGTGGCTAGGAAAAACTCCCTAGAAAGGCCAAAACCTAGAAGAAACCTAGAGAGGAACCAGGCTATGAGGGGTGGCCAGTCCTCTTCTGGCTGTCCCGGGTGGAGATTATAAAAAAACATGGCCAAGATGTTCAAATGTTCATAAATGACCAGCATGGTCAAATAATAATAATCACAGTAGTTGTCGAGGGTGCAGCACCTCAGGAGTAAATGTCAGTTGGCTTTTCATAGCCGATCATTAAGAGTATCTCTACCGCTCCTGCGGTCTCTAGAGAGTTGAAAACAGCAGGTCTGGAAGGTAGCACGTCCGGTGAACAGGTCAGGGTTCCATAGCCGCAGCAGAACAGTTGAAACTGGAGCAGCAGCATGGCCAGGTGGACTGGGGACAGCAAGGAGTCATCATGTCAGGTCGTCCTGAGGCATGGTCCTAGGGCTCAGGTCCTCCGAGAGAGAGAAAAAAAAGAGAAAGAGAGAATTAGAGAGAGCATACTTAAATTCACACAGGACACCGGATAAGACAGAAGTACTCCAGATATAACAGGACTGACCCTAGCCCCCGACACAAAAACTAATGCAGCATAATTACTGGAGGCTGAGACAGGAGTGGTCAGGAGACACTGTGGCCCCAACCGATGATACCCCCGGACAGGGCCAAAACAGGCAGGATATAACCACCATCACTTTGCCAAAGCACAGCCCCCAAACCACTAGAGGGATATCTTCAAACACCAATTTACCATCCTGAGACAAGGCCGAGTATAGCCCACAAAGATCTCCGCCACGGCACAACCCAAGGGGGTCGCCAACCCAGACAGGAAGACCACGTCAGTGACTCAACCCACTCAAGTGACGCACCCCTCCCAGGGACGGCATGGAAGAGCACCAGTAAGCCAGTGACAGCCCCTGTAATAGGGTTAGAGGCAGAGAATCCCAGTGGAGAGAGGGGAACCGGCCAGGCAGAGACAGCAAGGGCGGTTCGTTGCTCCAGAGCCTTTCCATTCACCTTCACACTCCTGGCCAGACTACACTCCATCATAGGACCTACTGAAGAGATGAGTCTTCAATAAAGACTTAAAGGTTGAGACCGAGTCTGCGTCTCTCACATGGATAGGCAGACCATTCCATAAAAATGGAGATCTATAGGAGAAAGCCCTGCCTCTAGCTGTTTGCTTAGAAATTCTAGGGACAATTAGGAGGCCTGCGTCTTGTGACCGTAGCGTACGTGTAGGTATGTACGGCAGGACCAACTCGGTAAGATAGGTAGGAGCAAGCCCATGTAACGCTTTGTAGGTAACAGTAAAACCTTGAAATCAGCCCTTGCCTTAACAGGAAGCCAGTGTAGGGAGGCTAGCACTGGAGTAATATGCTCACATTTTTTGTTTCTAGTCAGGTTCTAGCAGCCGTATTTAGCACTAACTGAAGTGTATTTAGTGCTTTATCTGGGGAGCCGGAAAGTAGAGCATTGCAGTAGTCTAACCTAGAAGAAACAAAAGCATGGATTTACTTTTCTGCATCATTTTTGGACAGAAAATTTCAGATTTTTGCAATGTTACGTAGATGGAAAAAAACTATCCTTGAAACAGTCTTGATGTATGTTCGTCAAAAGAGAGATCAGGTCCAGAGTAACGCCGAGGTCCTTCACAGTTTTATTTTGAGATGACTTTTACAACCCTGGAGCAACACCACCAGGAGTGACTAGAGGAGGGACAGAACCCTGGAGCAACACCGCTGAGTCGACTAGCGGAGGGACAGAACCCTGGAGCAAACACCGCTGGGAGTCGACTAGAGGAGGACAGAACCCTGAGCAACACCGCCGGGGTCGACTAGCGGAGGGACAGAACACTGGAGCAACACCGCCAGGAGTCGACTAGCGGAGGGAGAGAACCCTGGAGCAACACCGCTGGGAGTCGACTAGAGGAGGACAGAACCCTGGAGCAAACACCGCCGGGAGTCGACTAGCGGAGGACAGAACCCTGGAGCAACACCGCCAAGAGTTGACTAGCGGAGGACAGAGCACTGGAGCAACACCGCCAGGAGTCGACTAGCGGAGGAGAGAACCCTGGAGCAACACCGCCAGGAGTCGACTAGCGGAGGGAGAGACCAACTCCATCCACCACTGAGTGCCCCAATAGGGGAGTGATTGCTTCCTATAAGAACACAAAACTTTTATGTTTCTAGACATCTTTGAAAAGCGAGTCAGGTAAAGAGCTTTTGTCTTTAAAGAGCCAGTGTTGTATTTTGAGGCAGGCTTGAATAAGCTAGGTAGGCAGAGGGTAGTATAATTTGTCTGATTCTCTGTAATAATGGTATTGGAATAATAATGCATTTTATTTTGTAAAGCGGTTTCTTGCATCAAACATTTTCAGTCACCTCCTTGTCTGAAGGACAGGTGGATAAACAGGTTAATGTCAAGCCCTGAATGTTTTTTTCAAAAGTCTCATGGAATGTAGTCCTACATTGAACACCACACATTGGCTGCTACTGTAGGCTGACTGATAGAACAGCTATTTCCATGTTAAAATGTTATGGGATGCATTTTCTCCATTGTTTTTGATATTAGGCCACTCTGGTAGGCCTACATTATGATCAAATAGCCACAGTAGCCTACTTGACCACTGTTGAAGCTAACTTAAAGCTGGTGCAGCCTCAGTGTTCACAGTAAATGCGCTCGGGAAGTTTCACATAATTTTCACAGCATTCAAGTTTGCGCTCAGCAGACCTGAAATTTGCTCAGTTCCAAAAATTGTGTGGCCGGTTGGACATACTGTCGAATTCTCTAAAATAAAAAACATTGGCGGCAGTTTATGGTAGAAAAATTAACCTTAAATTCTCTGGCAACAGCTCGGGTGGACATTACTGCATTCAGCATGCCAATTAAATGCTCCCTCAAAACTTTAGGCCTCTGTGTGTATTGTGTTGCGTGACAAAACTKCACATTTTAGAGTGACCTTTTATTGTCCGCAGCACAAGGTGCACCTGTGTAARGATCATGATGTTTAATCAGCTTCTTAATCCATCCACCTGACAGGTGTGGCATATCATCTTGGCAATGAAGAAAGGCTCACTAAAAGGGATGTAAACTAATTTTGTGCACAAAATAACAAGCTTATTGTGCGTATGGAACATTTCTGGGATCTTTTATTTCAGCTCATGAAAACATGGGACCAACACTTCACATGTTGCAGTCATATWTTTTTGTTCGGTGTAGTTCCACAAGCTTTGCCGTAATCAGGGCAATGCCCTTTGCTAGTGCGTTTCCACAGTATTTGTWTGCTATGGGGCTGTCTGTTCTTGGTGAATTAGTCTGCCTAGTTTGGTTGTTTTGAATGGTTGCCGGGCAACAGTGGACAGTATCAGGGCCCGGGGTTTCCAATGCTCATGTCAGTGACTTCSGCAGTGTGGCACATTTCAWTGGTAGTTCATGMTTAAGCRAATCAGGTGCATGTCCTCATTTGCAAATTCCCAGTACTTTTGTCACGAAGAGTTCACCTTTCAATTCCCCTATTCACAAGTTGTGAATCTCCCTCTCAAACAGGGTTACAAAATTGTGCACCAACTCAACCTCTTCTAGTTTACAGCTTTCAAAAATGAACCGCTTGTAAATGACGTTCCTGGCTGGTTTGACGTAATTCGCAAACGCCTCCAGTATGGCCTTTGCGTCACCCAGTTGTTGCGTTGTGAGGGTGAGATGGTGCCGGTAGATGTGTCTGTGTTCACTGCCCATTAAACTCCTGAGTTGTGCAAGGATTTGTCAAATAGAAAACAAAAATGAWTTTAAAAGAAATACGTTTGGTTCTTTGGTCTAAACACAGCGAATACATTCCATTCTCAGTCAATTTTCAGTCAATTTAGCCTGCTGAGTAGACAGATCAATTAATATTTTACAACCTGTTTTCAGCTCCTCATTGACCTCTAAACGTGGTAGTGCTGAAAATGTTGACGAGAATCAAAAGTGAGGAACACCTGTTAAACATTTACCAAATATTTCATTTGGACCGTCACATTACAGAGTTTCAAAGCTGGCTCCACCGGGTGTTTTGTATAAATGACCACTGAACAGGTAATATTGCAAACTGTGGCTTTATTGAAAACAATCCCACAAGCCAAGTCTCTCCAATGTAGTCTCTCCCAAACTGTAGAAATCACAGCTTTCTGGAACACTATAAATAATGTTATTTTATTACATTTAACTGCCCGAAAAAGCTGTTATTGAGGAACAGTTGAAGTCGGAAGTTTACATKCACTTAGGTGTGACTCATTTTTCAACCAATCCACAAATTTCTTGTTAACAAACAGTAGTTTTGGCAAGTCGGTTAGGACATCTACTTTGTGCATGACACAAGTAATTTTTCCAACAATTGTTTAGACAGATTATTTCACAATTCCAGTGGGCCAGAAGTTTACATACACTAAGTTGACTGTGCCTTTAAACAGCTTGGAAAATGCTAGAAAATGTCATGGCTTTAGAAGCTTCTGATAGTCAATTTGAGGTGTACCTGTGGATGTATTTCAAGACCTACCTTCAAGCTCAGTGCCTCTTTGCTTGACATCATGGGAAAATCAAAAGAAATCAGCAAAGACCTCAAAAAATATATTTTGAGACCTCCACAAGTCTGGTTCACCTGTACAAACAATAGTACGCAAGCATAAACACCATGGGACCACGCAGCCGTCATACCGCTCAGGAAGGAGACGCGTTCTGTCTCCTAGAGATGAACGTACTTTGGTGCGAAAAGTGCAAATCAATCCCAGAACAGCAAAGGACCTTGTGAAATGCTGGAGGAACCGGTACAAAAGTATCTATATTGACAGTAAAACAAGTCCTAAATAGACAACCTGAAAGGCTGCTCAGCAAGGAAGATGTCACTGCTCCAAAACCGCCATAAAAAAAAAAACCTGAGTACGTTTGTACCTGCACATGGGGACAAAAGATTGCTACTTTTTTGGAGAAATGTCCTCTGGTCTGATGAAACAAAAATAGAACTGTTTGGCCATAATGACCATTGTTATGTTTGGAGGAAAAAGGGGGATGCTTGCATCAGACTCGTACAGTTCCTCAGTGAAAACAATGTACTGAGTAAATGTCAAATTGGCTTTAACCGAATTACTGTACGACACACGTATTCTCCCTGCACACCCTTACTGACAATTTAAAAAAATAAATAAAAGGCAAAGTCTTCTCATGCTGATTTCAAAAAGCTTGATGGAGTTGACTGCCTTCACACCCTATTCTTTCCTCCATTTCCCAGAAAGCTAAAATATTCAGCAAATCACACCAAAAAATATGTAAAGATACAAATTTTATTTCTGGATTTCTTCATTTATATGGAATGTGAATCAGCTCCCATTGTACAGTAAAGACAACCATCAAAGTATCTCCAATGTTTTCACAGTCTTCTCTTCAGCACCTTTCATCTGTGAGCACCACTACAATTAGACAAAAAAAAACTAATATTAACATACTGAACCAGCTGCAAKTAATGAACACTTAGTGAATGAGAGAGTGGGTACCTGTATGCACATTTGATTGGAGCAGTGCCTGAATGAGTTTCAGTACCCGGGATCTTCTTTTCAGTTCTGCTAAGACACGAAGAGGAACCTACCAGAAGCGGACATGTTTAAAAACACGTTGCATAAGTCCCCACAAGAAAAGTAAACAAACCACAAATAACTGGTGACATTTCATTAGTCCCCATGAGGTCAAATACTATTTCCAGGGGGTTAAGGGTTAAGGTTAGAATTAGCAGTTAAGTTGAGTAAGAGAACAGGTTTGGGAAAAATCAGATTTTAAATGGGACTGAGTTGTGTGTCCCGACAAGATTGCGTTTATGTGCGAGTGGTAACCTGTTGAGCCCCAGTGTTGCTCCGGGGTGTATTCTCCCTGGCTTTCAAACGCGGGGACGTAGTCTCCAGGGGGACCGTTTTTCACAGGATCTCCAACACGCTCACAGGGGGTCTTGGGTTGTGTCGTAGCATCTGGACACACGGGTAACACACATTGTAATGTGGACATAACATTCTGGAAGCTTGGCCTGCATCTGGAATCGTAACCCGTGTGGGACCCTATATGGTCAGAAGTAGTTTATAGGGAACAGGGTCCCATTTCAGAAGTAACCAAGTGAGGTCCCTAAATATTGCAATTCTGCTACTTGTTTAAAGGGCCCATGCAGTCAAAAATCTGTTTCTGTGTTTTATATAACTGCTGATGAAACTTAAACTGTAAATTGTATCAGTTASACAACCCAGTTGAATGATGAAACCGTTCATATCAGAATACCTCAGTCCTGCATCTAGACACCAATATTCATCTCTGGAACTAGAGGAGTGGCAGGTAGCCTGCTGTTTGAGAGTTGGGCCAGTAGTTCAAATTAGTGAGCTGACAAGTTGATATATCCGTCTCTGTGCCCTTCTGCAAGGCACAACCTTCATTTCTCCAGTGTCAAGGTTGATAATGGCTGACCTCTCAGAGGGTGTCCCATGGAGAACCGGTTATGAAAATAAACATTACACAATTCACACCTGCTTATTAATACCTACATGTGCATGAGATAGGACAGAGCAACACCCACTAATGTGGTGATTAAAATGTTGGTGAGTAAGTAGGAGGTAGGTCACTCTTACCTCCCAGAGCAAAAGCCGTGCTGACAAGCAGAATGACGGTCAAGATCGCCATGGTGATGGTCTCCAGAGAAAGAGATTAGTTAGGCTGTGCTTGTACTGGAAAACTCAAAATCAGTGGAATGACTGGTGGAACTAGAGAGGTTACAGAAACCCTGTGTTGGGAACTAAACTTAAGCAACTGCTAAGGCAGCAATTTCTAAATGCAATCCTGAGGAGCCCAAGAACCGAGTTCAGGCAACATGGTGCTACTAGTCTTCTGCCAAAACTAAGGTATCATTTCTTCAACCATAAACAATAGATTAGCCTGGCACACAGGAATATGTATCCTTCCCAAATGGCTCCTCTCCTTATGTAGTGAACTACCTTTAACYAGGGCCTACAATGAACTACATAGGGAAGTGGAAGCACACCAGATCTTGTCAGAGTTCTATTTACTGCAAAGGTAACTATTAGTCTATGCTCTTAAATTCAGGGGGTGGGGGGGGTCAATCCACAAAAAGGGTCCTATATAGTGCACCACATTAGATAAAGGTGCTATTTGAAATGAATATACACTATTTGATAATGACACAAGCTCACCTTCTGCAGTCTTCCAAGGGATTCACTGGGTSTCTCTCTGTTGTCTGTGAGTTATGGTCTACCTCTTCCACCTCTCCTTTTAAAGGACCTGTCACAGGTGTGACTAGTTGCCTCATTAACCCAACAAGAGATCCTGTTGTCGGGCCATTAGTTAGTGGTGTAAAGAACTTAAGGAGAAATACTTTCAAGTACTACTTCAGTCGTTTTTGCTCTGTCTTTAATTTAATATTTCTATTTATTTCGACTTTCACTTCACTACATTCATAAAGAAAATAATGTACTTTTTACTCCATACATTTTCCCTGACACCCAAAAGTACTCGTTACATTTTAAATGATTAGCAGGACAGAAAAATGATCCAATTCACCCACTTATCAAGAGAACGTCCATGGTCATCCCTGCTGCCTCTGACCTGGCAGACTCACTAAACACAAATGCTTTGTTTGTAAATTGTGACTGAGTGTTGGAGTATGCCCTTGGCTATCCGTAATTATATTTAAAAAACAAGAAAATGGTGCCGTCTGGTTTGCTTAATATAATGAATTTGAAATGATTTATACTTTTGCTACTTAAGTATATTTGATGAATTACATTTAATTTTGATACTTCAGTATATTTAAAACCGAATACTTTTAAACCTTTACTCAAGTAATATTTTACTGGGTGACTTTCACTTTTACTTGAGTCATTTTCTCTGAAGGTATCTTCATAGGCAGTGAAGAGAGTCGTAGAGGAAGATGGGTCCAGTTTAGAGGGATCCTGAGAGGCTCCCTGTGAGTATGCCGAGGCCAATAGAGAGTGATAGGAATAACACGTGTTTCAGTAAGGTTGGTTTCTTAGCATTCATAGCCATGGTTATCAACTGTACCGCAGAAATGGAACATAAATCACAGAAAATAGATGTTGTGGTGGTAGCTGCAGAGAACTCCTTGGATTATGAGATTTTACTGCAYAAGAGTTACAAGGTGTGATGAACGACAGTGTCCTGTTTTCCCAGGCTGCCGGCCTGCTTTAGGACAAAGCCCAAGCAGTAGTACTCAGCTCACGTGCTAGGACACAGCCCACGCAGTACTAGTCAGCCTAGGCAGTAGTTCTCAGCTAACGCACTAGGACTCAATCCACCCAGTAGGACTCAGCCAACCCCATAGTATGATTATGCATTTAATGCTTTTGTTATAAAATTATATTTTTGGGGTGAAAATGATCTTCCCCAAACGTCAAACTCATGCGCTGCATGTGCATGCCAGTTAAGCTCTACACTCATTATAAAGAGGTTATTTGGCCACTTTAGTTGTAATACAAATGGAGCCAGGTGATTAAATGGCATAGTTGTATTCATTTATATCCACTAGATGGCACTGTCCCTTTAAGAGATTCATAAATAAGGTGTGCAAGCAGTTATGGGATTGTACATGCGCAGCGTGTAAGAGTAAGCAATTACACTGGAGGGCTACTGAAATCCATCATGGGTCCAACGTTACTTTGGATTGACATGGGGATGTTAGCTTCTTGCTAGCTGAATACCAGTGCTCCCAGAGACACGTTGTGGAGTTAATCATTACATTATTTAAAGCTGCTGTATGGGTGAGAATCTACTGTTCCATGWGGGGTTAGGGTATCACGTGGACAGTGTGTTTAAAGCAGAGCCACTTCTCAGATTGTTTTTATGCACTTTACCAACAGATGTATTTCACTTGATTGTGATTTTAGACTGAATATGACATCATGGTGACTTCCTCTTGTGGTGATTTCCCTTCTACATTATCCTATTTTATATATAAGCTTCGTATAGCCAAAGCTCCGCCCTTGTGCCTTCTTTTCGAGGAAGCTCGGTCCGGCGGACCGTGTGTTTCCACTAGTCCAGAGTCCAATGGCGGCGAGCTTTACACCACTCCAGCCGACAATTGACATTGAGCATGGTGATCTTAGTGTTGCTCGGCAACCCATTGCCTGAAGCTCTCGACGAAAAGTTATTGTGCTGATGTTGCTTCCAGAGGCAGTTATTGTAAAGGTGGCTTCCTATGACGGTGCCACGTTGAAAGTCACTGAGCTCTTTAGTAAGGCCATTCTACTGCCAATGTTTGACTATGGAGAGTGCACGGCTGTGTGCTCAATTTTATACGCCTGTCAGCAACGGGTGTGGCTGTAATAGCCGAATCCACTAATATGAAGGGGTGTCCGCATACTTTTGGATATATAGTGTATCAAGTTCTCTTCATTCATTCATTCATTCATTCGTCCTCATTCCTCCATATTTATTAGCAAACCGTGAGTTGAAGATCAGTAGGTAGATCGAACTCAATTGAACTAAGTGGAACGCTGTCCATGGTGCTGATACACTTACTGATATCTCTGATCTTCTCTCTGTCTCTGTCTCCATCTGTCTCTCTCTCTCTCTCTCTCTCTCTCTGTCTCTCTCTCTCTCCCTGTCTATCTCTGTCTCTCTCTCTCTCTCTCCCTGTCTCTGTCTTGTCTCTCTCTCTCCCTGTCTCTGTCTCTCTCTGTCTCCATGTCTGTCTCTCTCTCTCTCTCTCTGTCTGTCTCCCTGTCTATGGCTCTCTTGCTCTTATGTCTATATCTCTGTCTCTCTCTCTCTTCCTGTCTCTGTCTGTCTCTGTCGCCTCTCTCTTCCTGTCTCTGTCTCTCTCTCCTCTCTCTCAATGTCTCTGTCTCTCTCTCTCTCTCCCTGTCTCCATCTCTCTCTCTCTCTCTCTCTCTCTCTGTCTCCCTGTCTATGTCTCTCTTGCTCTATGTCTATATCTATGTCTCTCTCTCTCTCTCCCTGTCTCCATTTCTCTTCTCTCCTCTCTGTCTCCCTGTCTATGTCTCTCTTGCTCTATGTCTATATCTTCTGTCTCTCTCTCTCTCCCTGTCTCTGTCGCTCTCTCTTCCTGTCTCTGTCTCTCTCTCTCTGTGTCTCTGTCTGTCTCTGTGTCTCTGTCTCTCTCTATCTCTCTTGCTCTATTTCTCTCTCTCTGTCTCTATATTTCTCTCCCTCTCTCTGTCTCTCTCTGTCTCTCGATCTCTCTTTCCAAAACGCATATTCTTCTCAAAATGTTTAGCTAATAAATGTGCACATCTTGATCTCCCTCTTATCATAGTCTAGTCTAGTAGAAGAATATAGAAAAACCATCAGGTGATCACCTAGCTCACGGACAGCAACCTCCTCTCATGCACATGCGCGCTGCCACAACTGTAGAATGCCACTTGGAATGAACTCAATCGGCGTATTACCGAGGTAAAATTGGTTTTACACAGGATATTCCGTGGATATTAGGTTAATAGCTATTGGACTATTCATGTCATGACTACTTTATATATATATATATATATATATATATTCAATAGCTATTAGACAAAGTGTGCCATGACGATATATATATATATCTATATCATAAACCCAGGGTCGTTACAATATATATATATATATTGTAACGACCCTGGGTTTATAAACGCGGAAATCGACTCTGCCGCTCGAGCATGCTTTTGCGGCACAGTCGATAGCGCGCCGGACCTCGGGCTAGGAGGTCGAGGGTTCGAGACCTGCTCCCTGCTGTTTCATTACAATATATATATATATATATATCTCGTCACGGCACACTTTGTCTAACAGCTATTGAAGATTGAAAGCAAAAAATAAATAATGAAATTTCAACAACAACAAAAAGCAGTGGATTTTTGTCCATCCTCCCCTGACTCGGGAAATAAATCAGTATCATTGTCATGACATGCTTTGTGTAAGAGCCATTGAAGTTTGAAATCCTTTTTTTAAAAGGTGTGTATTTTTCTGCATCTATCCTTGATTCAGAATATACCATATTCACAGTCATGGCATGCTTGGTTCAATAGCTGTTGAAGAGAGAAACCCGAATATCCAATATAAAACGAATTTTACCTCGGTCACTTTATAGAGAGGACACCACGGTAGGCTAGGTTAGTCTACGGAACGACGAACAGTTGATAGCAAGAAAGAAAGAATGAAATAAAGAAAGGCGGATTATAGTCGTTGTTTTGAAACCCAGAGGCCGAAGAATTGTGGATTACCGGTAAACGCGCGAGGTCGTCTGGTCGAACCGGAGCGATGTCTGTCGCGGGGCTGAAAAAGCAGTTCCACAAAGCCACACAGGTAGATTTCGGTTAACGAATCTTTGTTTTGTCGGTGCTTTTATCGGGGGTAGACTATTTTTTCGGTGATGATAGCTGATCAAAACAGCTACAGTAAATACGATGGCTGGTATTCTTAAATAATTGTCTGGGCTTAATCTCAAAAGGGAGAATTGTGATAGAGGTTTTCAGACACAATATCATTAGGCTACATTGTTTTATCTGTGCCTGGCTCCCAAGCCCATAGGCCTAGGCTACCACCACTAGCCTACAGACATAGCCTGTCARTTGTTCAGCTATAGACCTATAGTTTAATAAAGCCCTATCTATCTCGTCTCTTGAGTGAGGCATGCATCGCATTCTCTCTCAGGTATACACTATAGACGGGTCGGCGCTGCACGAAGTCGTTCGTGGTCCCCAGGTAAAGTAGCTGCTGCTGCTTTAAACAGTAGCTGGGGATCCTAATAAAATACTAATACAAGAAACACGCTGAAATTGCTTAGATCCACACAGGCTTCAGATCCGTCCCCATATGGACCAATTGACAGCTCCCCTCCCTTCCTCTATCGCTTCCGTCGTTCCTCCCTCCAAGGCAGTCACCAAGCCAGGAGTCTGTTCAAAAGGACGTGACGTTACAGAACGTATCCCGATCAGCTAGAAATGTATCGTCAAATTTCTGTTAGATAGCTGACAGACACCATTCCTGTACTGTCTATTTTATATTTCTATCTGCAACGTTCAGTGTGTTTTCTCGTCCATGAATGAATACACCCACATGAAATGATAGACCCAACAACAGCCGAACTATAACACCTAACCCTGACCCTCAATGACGGAACTATAACACCTAACCCTGACCCCTCAATGGCTGAACTATAACACCTAACCCTGACCCTCAATGACTAACTCTAGACCCAACACCTGACCCTGACCCCTCAATGACTGAACTATAGACCCAACACCTAACCTGACCCCTCAATGACTGAACTATAACACCTAACCCTGACCCTCAATGGCTGAACAATAACACCTAACCCTGACCCTCAATGGCTGAACTATAACACCTAACCCTGACCCCTCAATGGCTGAACAATAACACCTAACCCTGACCCTCAATGGCTGAACTATAGACCCAACACCTGACCTGACCCCCAATGACTGAACTATAACACCTAACCCTGACCCTCAATGGCTGAACTATAGACCCAACACTGACCCTGACCCCTCAATGACTGAACTATAACACCTAACCCTGACCCCTCAAGGGCTGAACTATAACACCTAACCCTGACCCCTCAATGGCTGAACTATAGACCCAACACCTGACCCTCAATGGCTGAACTATAGACCCAACACCTGACCCTGACCCTCAATGATACTGAACTATAACACCTAGCCCTGACCCCTCAATGACTGAACTCTAACACCGACCCTGACCCCTCAATGACTGAACTATAACACCTAACCCTGACCCTCAATGACTGAACTATAACACCTCCTGACCCTCAATGACGGAACTCTAGACCCAACACTAACCCTGACCCTCAATGGCTGAACTATAGACCCAACACCTAACCCTGACCCTCAATGACGGAACTCTAGACCCAACACCTAACCCTGACCCCTCAATGGCTGAACTATAACACCTAACCCTGACCCCTCAATGGCTGAACTATAGACCCACACCTAACCCTGACCCCCAATGACGGAACTCTAGACCCAACACCTAACCTGACCCCTCAATGGCTGAACTATAACACCTAACCCTGACCCTCAATGACGGAACTCTAGACCCAACACCTAACCCTGACCCCTCAATGGCTGAACTATAACACCTAACCCTGACCCCTCAATGGCTGAACTATAGACCCAACACCTGACCCTGACCCTGACCCCCTCAATGGCTGACTTTAAACCCTATGACCCTGACCCTAGATCTGTATTGGCTCTAGTCTGTGACTACATTGGTCTCTAGTCTGGTGACTACAGTTGGCTCTAGTCTGTGACTACAGTTGGCTCTAGTCTGTGACTCAGTTGTCTCAGTTCGTTGCTCATGTCTAGTCTGGACTACAGTTGGCTCTAGTCTGTGACTACAGTTGGCTCTAGTCTGTATTGGCTCTAGTCTGTGACTACAGTTGGCAGTCTGTATGTTCTCTAGTCTGTATTGCTCTAGTCTGTGACTACAGTTTGGCTCTAGTCTGTGACTACAGTTGGCTCTAGTCTGTATTGGCTCTAGTCTTGACTTACAGTTGGCTCTTAGTCTGTGATACAGTTGGCTCTAGTCTGTGGACTACAGTTGCTCTAGTCTGTGACTACAGTTGGCTCTAGTCTGTGACTACAGTTTGCTCTAGTCTGTGACTACAGTTGCTCTAGTCTGTGACTACAGTTGTCTCTAGTCTGTGACTACAGTTGTGCTCTAGTCTGTGACTACAGGTTGGCTCTAGTCTGTGATTACAGTTGGCCTCTAGTCTGTGACTCAGTGTCTAGTCTGTGATTACAGTTGGCTCTAGTCTGTATTGGCTCTAGTCTGTGACTACAGTTGGCTCTAGTCTGTGACTACAGTTGCTCTAGTCTATATTGGCTCTAGTCTGTGACTACAGTTGGCTCTAGTCTGTATTGGCTCTAGTCTTGTGACTACAGTTGGCTCTAGTCTGTGACCTACAGTTGGCTCTAGTCTGTGACTACAGTTGGCTCTAGTCTGTGACTACAGTTGGCTCTAGTCTGTGACTACAGTTGGCTCTAGTCTGTGACTACAGTTGGCTCTAATTGTGACTACAGTTCAGGCTCATGGCTCTAGTCTGTGACTACAGTTGGCTCTAGTCTGTGACTGAGTGAAATAAAGCAAAACTAAACACTCCTTTTGAATAACAGCTCGTTTGTATGTTTTGGATGAGAAGATTTCATGCCATCGGACTGAGGCTCCATTTATAAGGGGGTTGGTTGGTTGCTGGGATACACCAGGCTATTCTCCAGGGACCTCTCTGTGCGCAGGATCTGAAAGGAATGTTGGGTATTAAATGTGGTTTAAATAGATGCGCCTACCTGAGAAACCCATCCACAGCAAGGGTCACTGCGTGACAGTAACGGGGGACAGGCGGGACAGAAATAGATATGAATCAACCAACAAGAGATGCTCCAACCGTAGAAGCCACCGCAGTGCGGGCCGGGGCGTGGCCTGACGGAGCCACCGCAGTGGCGGCGGGGCGTGGCCTGACGGAGCACCCGCAGTGGGGGGCGTGGCCTGACGGAAGCACCGCAGTGGGGGCGGGCGGGCCTGACGGAGCACCGCAGTGGGGCGGGGCGTTGGCCTGACGGAGCACCGCAGGGGGCGGGGCTAGGCCTGACGGAGCACCCTAGCCCTCAGTGGGTGTTGGCGGCGTGGCCTGACGGAGCACGCAGTCGGTTGGGCGTGGCCTGACGGCAGCACCGCAGTGGGTTGGGGCGTGGCCTGACGGAGTACCGCATGGGTTGGGCGGGTGGCCTGCAGGAGATACACGCTGGGGGGGCGGGCTGACGGAGACCGCAGTGGGTTGGGGCGTGGCCTGACGGAGCTACCGCAGTGGGGCGGGGCGGGCCTGACGGAGCACCGCAGCGTGGGGGCGGGCATGGCCTGACGGAGAACCGCAGGGGCGTTGGGGCAACGTGGCCTGACGGTAGCACCGCAGTGGGTGTGGGCGTGGCCTGAACGGAATACCGCATGGGCGGAGGCGGGGCCTGACGGAGCCGGGCGGTGTGACCTGGCCATCGGACAGAGAGAGAGAGAAGTTGAAACGTGCTGTAAGGTCGGTAAGTTGTACCCTATTGCTCCCAGACTGCTAACCCTGAATGTCACATGCCTCTTCCTGTACACCCTGTATCTAGCCTCCACATTGACTCGTAGTCCACCAGGTAACAGCCGACGATGTGATCTCAATGTACGGTAACCTGCTATCCACATAGTGCCTCCTCTTACCTGTAACACCCATGTATATAGCCTCCACATTGACTCCCTGTAACCGTAACACCCTGGTATATATAGCCTCCACACTGTGGCTCATGTTAGAACACCTGGTATTAAGCCTCGCAGCTGTGCTCTGTTACCGTAACCCTGTATATAGCCTGCCACATTGACTCTGTACCGTTAACACCCTGTATATAGACCTCCACATTGACATCTTTACCGCTGAACACCCTGTATATAGCCTCCACGTTGACTCTTTACCGTAACACCCTGTATATAGCCTCCACATTGACTCTTACCGTAACACCTGATATAGCCTCCACATTGACTCTGTACCGTAAACACCCTGTATATAGGCCTTCCACTATTGACTCTGTACCGTAACACCCTGTATATAGCCTCCACATTGGACTCTGTACCAGTACCCCTGTATATAGCCTTCCACATTGGACTCTTGTACCGTAACACCCTGTATATATAGCCCCGCCTATTGTTATTTTTACTGCTGTTCTTTAATTATTTGTTATTCTTATCTCTTACCTTTTTTTTTGTTGTATTTTCTTAAAACTGCTTTGTTGTAAATGCTTGTAAGTAGGCATTTCACTGTTAGGTCTACAATTGTTGTTATTCGGCGCAGTGCTGACAAATAAAATGTGGATTGAAGCGTTTGCTTAGTCAATTGGCCACAATCCAAGATGGGCAGCTGCAGGATACAAGACACCTGCAGATAATTATACGTGGTTTCATTTACTCTGGACGGACACACACATACACACTTATCTTAGGACATAGTAAACACACACATAACATACTTATCGTTTCATTAAATACACAAAGGGAAGATGAGGGGAGAACTGAACACTCAAACACTCTCCAATCCCTCATCCCTCCTCTTCTCCTTCCCAGTCCTTTTGGGAACCGGTTGGCATGGGAAAAACCCTACATGTGCGCTGGTCTGTCTGAAAATAGACCCAATGTTGCTGCTTTCAGAGGAGCGGGATGCACGCACACCACACACACACAAACCGCACAACACACAAAATACACACACAAATTTCACTCAGACAGACAAACACACACAGACAGGCTTCGGAGCTGGTTTGGCACACTCAAAATAATTGATTGGTCCTTTGAGGGCACGAAATATGCAGACGAGGTGCTATCTACGGTGCGTTGGTGTATCACTGTTTCAACTCACTGTCTCACTCACTTGCTCTCACTTCACTGTCCTCAACTCACTCAACCACTCACTGTCTCACTCACTGTCTCACTCACCCCACTCACTCACTGTCTCACTACTGACTCCACTTCACTGTCTCACTCACTCACCCTCACTGTCTCACTCACTGTCTCACTCACCCACTCACTCACTGTCTTCACTCACTGTTCACTCCACTGTTCTTCACTCACCTCACTCACTCACTCACTCACTTCACTTCACCTTCACTGTCTCACTCACCCATTCACTCACTGACTTCAGTCCTCACTGCCACTCACTGGCCTCACTCACTGGTCTCACTACTGTCTCACTCACTGTCTCACTCACTGTCTCACTCGATTCTCTTATTAGTGGAAGTGGTATTCTGCTTTTTACACTGTCTGAGCATTTGTAGCTTCATCAGGTTACCTGCCTGTTACACCAAATCTCCTCAAGGCCAGCTATAGTCTGCAGTAGTCTACTAGAGGCCCAGCTATAGTCTGCAGTAGTCTAACTAGAGGGGCCCAGCTATAGTCTACAGTAGTCTACTAGAGGCCCAGCTATAGTCTGCAGTAGTCTACTAGAGGGCTCAGCATACCCTTACAGTAGTCTACTAGATGCCCAGCTATAGTCTGCCAGTAGTCTCACTTAGGGCCCAGCTATAGTCTGCAGTAGTCTACAGAGGCCCCAGCTATACCCTACGTAGTCTACTAGAGGCCCAAGCTATACCCTGCGGTAGTCTACTAGAGGCCCCAGCTATTAGTCTACCAGTAGTCTACTAGAGGGGCCAGCTATACCCTGCGGTAGACTACTAGATGCCCCAGCTATTTACCCTGCGGTAGTCTACTAAGAGGCCCAGCTATACCCTACAGTAGTCTACTAGAGGCCCAGCTATACCCTAACAGTAGTCTACTAAGGAGGGCCCAGCTATAGTCGACAGTAGTCTACTTAGAGGCCCAGCTATAGTCTACAGTAGTCTATAGAGGCCCAGCTATTACCCTGCGTTAGTCTACTAGAGGCCCAGCTATAGGTCTACAGTAGTCTACTAGGGCCCGCTATAGTCTACAAGTAGTCTACTAGAGGGCCCAGCTATACCCTGCATGTAGTCTACTTAGAGGCCCAGCTATACCCTGCAGTTAGTCTACTAGAGGCCCAGCTATACCCTGGGCAGTAGTCTACTAGGAGGCTCAGCTATTTACCCTGCGGTAGTCTACTAGAGGCCCAGCTTATACCCTGGCAGTTAGTCTACTAGAGGCCCCAGTATACCCTGCAGTTTAGTCTTACTAGAGGCTCAGCTATACCCTGCGGTAGTCCTCATGGTATTTCTTTACTAGAGGCCCAGCTATACCCTGCCGCGTAGACTACTAGATCCCAGCTATACCCTGCGGTAGGTCTACTAGAGGCCCAGCTATACCCTACAGTAGTCTACTAGAGGGCCCAGCTATTACCCCTACAGTAGTCTACTAGCAGCGCCCAGCTTATAGTCTACAGTAGTCTACTAGAGGCCAGCTATAGTCTACAGTAGTCTACTTAAAGAGCCCAGCTATTACCCTGCGGTAGTCTACTAGAGGCCCACTTAGTCTACAGTAGTCTACTA
>NC_036845.1:1918052-1941886 GCF_002910315.2 Salvelinus sp. IW2-2015
AGAGAGAGAGAGAGAGAGAGAGAGAGAGAGAGAGAGAGAGAGAGAGAGAGAGAGAGAGAGAGAGAGAGAGAGAGAGAGAGATAGGTATTGTGAAGTGGACTCCTCTCTTGAGTTCTGCTGACTGAGACATTGGGTCTAGTCCAAAACAGTACTCTATTTCATTGACCTGCTGTCTTCTTAATAAATCTATCTGGAGCACAGTGATATAAAGACCTGGTCTGAATACTTACAAGCCAACATGTCCACTCGTCTTTATTAAAGGAACTTTGGCCTACTGCATACAGCAGCTGACACAAGTCATGTATCTTATTTCATGATATTTTTCATGATATTTTGTGTTAACCTTTTTTTTTTAGGTTAAAATAAATTATCTGCCAATGACGTTAGATAATTTAGCTTGGTAAAAAAAAATATATTGTCTAAAGGGAATTATCACGAAATATTAGATATTTCCGCTTGCTTACGTTTTGGTTTTTGCAGTATACCCTGAAAAATCTTTTCTCAGAACTTAAATAAATAAAGAGTATCGAACCACTGGACTACTTATGACTGACTCACTGATCATCTAAGCCAATCCAATCAGTCCACCACTTCCCACCCAAAAACAGACCATCGGTCAGTGGTCACCAAAACAAGAACAACGTACACATGCAACCAAGAAAAAGCGCTGTGAGAAGTCCCCTAATTCAAATAAAGTGACTTGATTCCACCAAACAGATTGGACAATACTGAGAACAAACACTAAGGTAAAGTGCTCCCTAAAATGCTCTTTCACTTACTTTGAATTGTGTATTGACCAGCTGTTTTTATACTGGAGGCCAGCTGTTATGAGTGATACTGTTGATTACAGAAATATATATACATATCAGTGATGTATCATTTGAATGTATGATTATTTTTGTTTGGGGTGATGAAAAATGTAATGTACTGTTTATTGAATAATTTCATTATATGTAATATCAATTTTCTAAGTGAGATGTGTATTTTAGCCAAGTCTTCCCTCTCATTCTGTTTCTATGACAGATGCAAGGGAAACTGAGGCTGGTTGCTCTCGTCTTGCTCCTTCAAGGTGTGGCCGTGCATTTCATTTTTTTTTTTACTCTCTATCTGTTCTATCCTCCATTGAACTGTTGACATGGACTGGTAGTCTGTTACCTACTGTTACCTACTGTAACCTACTGTAACTTCTCTCCTCCATAGCATGTGTGTCCATAGTGGCCCAGATGCCTGCCCCAGGGGACTCTGACTCTGAGGGGGTTCTGCAGCGGGCAACAGAGGCATACAGGTACAAACAGACACACAGTCACCATGGCCGACCTTGCCGTTTTAAGGATAAAGGTAAAAGGCGTGCACTCAGTAGATGCTGCTTCCAACTGATTTATTATTGTGTGTGTGTGTCTTACAGAGGGGCCAAAGTTAAAGCCCAGAGAATAAGAGAGGTGGTGTGGGCCTTTGCTGGTGCGTACTACGAGGACCACATCAAACCAGTGGCTGATCCCTACATGGACTGGGACTCAGCCTCTACCAGTTCCTTCTGGGACAGAGTCAAGGAGAAGATGGACCAGTACAGACCCATCTAATGGCACCTGAATCTAAGGCAGACGAACACCCACCCAGCTCACTGCCAGCACATATACTCATGCAAGGTGATACTAGGGCTGATTCTATGTTCATATGAACTAAGGATTACAACTAGGACATTTGTGTTACAATGTTTTAGAAGAGCGCGTAAACAGTGCTGTATGATTTGGCCGGTGAATGAGGACACCCATTTACTGGTGTTTCACTAACCTCAGCACAAGGGTTGTGATAGTATTAAAACTGCCATAGAGTGTATTAGTAATCATACCGTTATGGCTCACATATTGCATCTGAGTGAGTCAATTAACTATTGTGAACCACCAAAATTAATTCAACGAAAAATAAAATAAAAAACATTTAATTGTACCATTATAGTGTTGTGCCTTTTCATAAACTTTCCCTTGACACGGTCTACACTCCTCACATTCATCCATCTCTGAATTGAAATGAAGTAGAAAGCTGAGAGAGACTGAGAATAGATTTTAGAAAGGCAGAGAAAGCAACAGGGAATGACAAAGAGGGAGAGAAAGAATGAGACAGAAAGAAAGAGACAGACGGACAGACGGACAGAGACATCAGTGATGGGAGTGACATCTACAGACTGTGCTGAAATCGGAGTGTTATCTAGGTGAGAGTTGACAGTTGAGATACAAGGTTCAGCAGGTGTGTCTGGCTGGAGGGGAGATGTGTGTGACCTGCAGGCCATTTCTCTCAGCTCTCTCTGTGTGGACTGCAGACATCGATCCTGGAACACAGTCAACACACTCAGGGCCCTGTTTCATTCAATCAAAACCATAATCTGACTAACTGGGATACATGAAACACGTTCAAATAGACAGTGAGAATGGACCTTAGCGTGAATAAACCATTGAGATGATTTTTTGTTAGACATTGTGAAGAGTGTTTTGTTGTTGAGTTCGTGAATTCTGAATGTGTGCAAGAATACAGATTTTCAATGAGTTACATAGAGGCAGTCAAACATACTGGTTTATGTTCCACACAAATGTTGACAAATAAATTATGGAAAACTTTCAGACACAGTTATAATGCTTAACAAGATCCTTCATTCAAACAGAAATCTACTTCATGCACTGATATGCAGACGTTTTTGAGGAGAATTTATGCTTTCCCTCGTATGCAGAATAGGGCATTGCAGCATAAATCATTTTCAGAAACCAATCCAAGTGATAATCTGGATGCATTGCGTCACCTGTCTCAAGTGCAATGGACTTTGTGTAGGCGAACAAGTGTGTGGATGTTTGTCCTATAGGTACAGTGGGTTCTGGTGTGTCTGGTGCGTGGGTGTGTGTGCGTGTGTGCGTGTGTTCCTGTAGGTGTTTGTGTGCCTGCGTACCTGTGTGCATACTCATTAGATGACGTTTGTTTACTCTCCTCACTATATCATGGTGTCTACTTGTCCAGATTGCTTTACAGACAACTCAGCCACCAAAGGAGACTGTCATTTAATTCACTGGGATCTGTACACACACTACAACAGGAGGTCATCTTTTTCTCTCTCTCTTCTCAACTTTTATAGATATATTATTTCAATGCTCTAGTATCTCTAAAAATATAAATGTATTAATGTATACAGTTATTTTCTCATGCATTTTAAGATGCATCTTCCTTTCCTATCAGATATAAACAGGTCAACAGTTTCATTGATGCCTGATCAGAAAGGTGTGATTTCGAGTCTAATAAATAGACAGGCATTGCATTTAACTTCATCTAAATAATGCATATAAATTCCTATTGTGTTTGTCTTTTTCTTTCAGAAATGAACGGAAAATTGGCATTAGCCTTAGTGCTTGCACTCCAAGGTAAGACCTAGAACCTGCAACACACACCCTGCAGAACTCAAACCAGATGTGTTTTTTCATCAGAAATGAATGCTTATAGGTACCTTCATGTGCGTGTAACATATTGGTTACTGTTCTCAGATGATTCATTCATAGATTTTAGATGTGTATGAAAATGTTAGTTTTTTGGCCAAACCGCTGTTTATCCATTGTTTAGCTGGAATGGAAGGTTCGTATCCTGTATATTTTACTGTGACATGTGGTTGTCTCACCTAGTTAGCTTAAGATGGATAAAAGCATCTGGTAAATGACAAAAATG
This sequence comes from Salvelinus sp. IW2-2015, assembly GCF_002910315.2. Classification (NCBI taxonomy): domain Eukaryota; kingdom Metazoa; phylum Chordata; class Actinopteri; order Salmoniformes; family Salmonidae; genus Salvelinus; species Salvelinus sp. IW2-2015. The sequence continues at coordinate 1,921,752 of NC_036845.1, forward strand.
TAAAATATAAAGGTTTTACATACAGATCTCATATTACTGTGTTGAATATTTTTTTGTAAAAAAATTATTACCGTATATTGATGTCACAAATGTATAATTTCTACAGTTCTTTATAAACAATGTAGCTATTTGGCACATTTGACTGTGTAAAACCTAGCTGTAATACAACTTCTTTCTGTGAGAGAGGCGGATATATAGCATTTTGCTAAAAAAAAATGAAATGAAACCCTCGTGATATTTTAAACAAAGACATGGCTGTCATTGAACAACCCCATGCCATGATTACACAGTGACAAAAACTATCTCTTCCATAATGTCTTTAAACAATAAAGGCAAATTTACCAACATTTATGAAAATTGATATATAGCGTTCATTCCAGCCATTTATACAACAGAAGGTAATAGCTACCTTTGACCTGCAGCTGTGAACATGTCAGTGACAGTGAGAGAATATGTCAGCAACAGGAATGCATAGCACAGTTAGTTGTATGTTTATCTGAGAGGTGAAAGGCCTTGAACTGTGATGGACTTGTGGAGGTGATAGACCGACTACGTTGAGCAGTGACACTATGGGCATCAGACACCACTGCTACACAATCTGCAGGGATAAGAGAGACCTCAGACGTCAGGTTGAAATGGCCTTTGATTATTTCAGCCGAGTTTACTCATCATGAGAGCGATCAAACCAAGTGACCAAACTATCTCCATTACACAGACACTAAATCAACCTTACTCACACACACTGCATGGTTATGCGAAGCATTTTAATATATTAGGGCTATTTTGTGGCTATAGTTAGTCCAGTGGTTTTAGATACTCTATAACAGCAGTCAATCAAGTCAAGCAAGTGCAATGAATTAATAAAAACTATCTCTTCCCTGTCTCCCCTCCAGTCTCTGTGTGCCTGTGTCAAGTACCAGAGCCAGACAAGGAGCTGGTGGAGAAGTATGAGACCATGAAGTCTGTGTTCTACAAGAGGCTGATGAACGCCTACGGCAAGGTGCAGGCTGCTGTGGGGCCTATGACTGAGAGCCTGGGACAGGGCCAGGGCCAGGCTGCCAAAGACTACATCGAGGAGCTGCAGGGCAACCCGAAATTCCTGAGCGTTGTCAAGATCGGAACGTGAGTGCCCCACCGCGACACAACCAAGTTAACTTGACGCATCGATCCAGACCCTGCACTGAGTCAGTCTGTCGATGTCCTTCTGTTGTCCTGCCTGTTTGTCTGTCTATCCGTCTGTCTGATTTACTGTCAGTTATTCTGTCTATCTGTCCATAGCTTTGAAATAGGATTTCAAATGATTATAGGATCTTAGATGCTGGCCCCTCATGCCTATCAACATGTTACCTAGATATTTTACCATTCTTTATTGGACGTTAACCACTGGACACATCAGAACTTAAAATACAATTTAAGGTATTTCAATTACATTTCATTACATTTCAAAACAAGTATTCAGATCATCTTTATTTAAAAAAACAAGTAGTTGGAAATACACTTGGAAAGTATTTGAAATGACTGAAATACACTGGCTCAGATACACTCCCATGCATTTAACCCAGGTTTTTGAAATACTTTCAAATACAATTTGGAAGACTATTTGTTTTAGTTTTCTCAAATATCCATTCAAATACTCAAATAAAAGTACTTGTTTTGGGCTGAGTATTTCAGAATACTCAATACACAGATATAAAAATAATAATACTAAAATACACATGTATTTGAACCCAAGTCTGGGACACATAGGATGGCTGTTAACCTATGACACACTGACATCTCCTCCTGTCTCTGTGTGTGTGTTGCCCAGTGGTCTGGCCCAGGAAGCAGCACCCTTGGTGGACAAGGCCCGTATGGCCGGCCTGGGTCTGTACGGACACTATGTGCGCCCCCATGTCGGCACCTACCTGGACGAGGCCATCAACTCCATCAAGGTTTACCTCGACAAAGTCCTACCCGTCGAGGAATGAGCCCTAGATAGCCTCCATCGCATCGGACCACCCCACACGCTTGTACCTTTCCACACAGGGCTTGGCTCTGCTTTAGCTGTGCTTCTGATACATGTATTAAATGCTAGAGGGGGGAAATACCTGAAGGTGATTGAGAAGAGAAATGCACAATGCAAAACACATCCCCTCCCGTTTTCTATGTCAACACTTTCCTAGACATGACTGTTCAAGTGAAAGAAAGGTCAAAGCATGGTAGATAGGAAGATTGACATCTCGAAAGAGCTTAAACATTCATTCAACATTGTGCATGTATATAACTACGTGTTTGATACTCTAACAGGAGTTTGTGTGTGTGTGTGTGTTTGTGTTCAATAAAGATCTGAAAGTTGAAACACTCGACTGATACTTGTGCATCATGTTTAATTAGGGTATTTGGTGCAGAAACATTTTTACTCATCCATATGAATAATAATATCATGAACCAGATTTTTCTTTAAATACCACAAGTGAGAAATGTTGATCAAACTGCTTAATTGTTTAATTATTAAGAAGTTATGGATAGCACTTTATTTTAGGGTAAAGAAATTATGTACTTATTATTATGATTCATTATTTAAGAGTTACATGGTAAATACACAATAACAACCTATAAAAACATATGTTTCTTTGGAATTCATTAAAACAAGCACCATTTCGGTACAAAGTGGTTAAAGCTGCATTTTGAGATTTTAACACACACAACAAAACTGTAGCCCGTCACTTGTTTTGATTGAGAACAGAACAGAACAGAGGAGAGCAGAACAGAACAGGCCAGAACAGATGAGAACAGGACAGAACATGACAGAACAGTTGAGAACAGGACAGAACATGACAGAACAGATGAGATCAGGACAGATGTCAACAGGACAGAACAGATGAGAACAGGACAGATGAGAAAAGGACAGATGGGAAAAGGACAGATAAGAACAGGAGAGATGGGAAAAGGACAGATGTGAACAGGACAGATTAAAACAGGACAGAACATGACAGAACAGAGGAGAACAGGACAGATGAGAAAAGGACAGATGTGAACAGGACAGATGAGAACAGGACAGAACATGACAGAACAGAGGAGAACAGGACAGATGAGAAAAGGACAGATGTGAACAGGACAGATGAGAACAGGACAGAACTTGACAGGACAGATGAGAATACCCATAGTAACAGAGGGTATACTACATACTTTGAGATTTTTGTAAAAAATAAATATTTTTTTAATGTCAAAGTGATTTACAAATGTTCCCTCAGTTTACCACCACTACCATGCCTACCAGAGACTTGTGTGCCAATGTGTGATCCATACTGACAGTAGGGTTGGGTGATTTTAAGATTGCATCTTCTATTGACGATATTTGACAACCATTGACGATGGTGACGACATCGTAATGTCACAAACGATTAGCATATTTAAATTTGACTGCACCTCCAGAGTCCGGCAGCTGACAACAGCACAGTGGAGGGAGCACACGGCAGGGTGACATGCCAAATGGCCCATTCCCTATTTGCCATAGCAAAATACATTCCAATACATATGCGATAGTTAGACTATTAACATAATGCAAGAGACCAATGTAGATACACACAATACCCCATAATGTCAAAAGTGGAATTAGGTTTTTAAACATTTTTACAAATGAATAAAAAATGAAAAGCTGAAATATCTTAAGCATTCAACCCCTTTGTTATGGAAGACAAAATAAGTTCAGGAGTAAATTGTGTAGGCCAATGACACAACATCTAATTGAATACATTTCGAATTCAGGCTGTAACATAACAAAATGTGGAAAAAGTCAAGGAGTGTGAATACTTTCTGAAGTCCCTGTATAGGCCTGACGGAGTTTGAGCTCAGAAAGTTGACTAGAGATAGAACAAACAATTAAAAGATAGACTAATCAAATATATAAATGTAACAAACCTGGTACGTTTCTGCTTTACTTGACCAAAGTATAGGCAAAATAAATTGTTAGGTCGGAAAATCCCTCCTTGCAAACCAAACAGCCAGGTCGCAGTTGCAAATGAGAACTTGTTCTCAACTAGCCTACCTGGTTAAATAAAGGTAAAATAAATAAAAAAATATAGACCAACACATAGGCCACTGTCAATAAAAGTTGCAGTAAATGTTACTTTGATCAAGTTCAACTTGTAAACTATCGAACTGTAAAAATACTAAATATACAATCAGATAAAACAAATTAATATTTATAACATTCTTTATAACACTTAAAAACGAATAAATGAATAGGCCTATCAGAATATGCCTTTAACCTATAGAACTGTACAAATCCTAAATATTGGCCTTAAAGTTTGAAAATATATAAAGTATCCTAAACAAAATAAATATAAAAATTACCTAAATGAATGCAAAAAAACCTGTGTAAATCGGTCATTCAAGGTTTGACAGAATATATTTTTTTTTTCGAACAAAATTAGTCTTGATTTGAATTTAGGCTACAATATAAAATTACATTTAAAATAAAGTGCAATGAGGAACCATCAGGTAGTGTATTTTTTTTTACCATGTCTTAGGCCTACGTGAAGGTTTCTAGTAAGGAACACCATTATGTTCATCCAGAACAGCGAACTCAGCAAGATGATGGACTTGTAAATGTTGACAGAGGTTTGTCCATACTTTGCCCTGATTATCTTTTTGCATACTCTGCAAGTGACCAGTCAGGTCTGCTGGCTCACATTAATTATTTGGCCTGAAACTGAAGAACTGCCAAACAGGCAAAGCATGGTGGTGGAGCCTGGTGGGGGAAGCATAATGCTGTGGGGATGTTTTTCATCGGCAGGGACTGGGAAACTGGTCAGAATTGAAGGAATGATGGATGGTGCTAAATACAGGGAAATTCTTGAGGGAAACCTGTTTCAGTCTTCCAGAGATTTGAGACTGGGAGGGAGGTTCACCTTCCAGCAGGACAATGACCCTAAGCATACTGCTAAAGCAACATTCGAGTGGTTTAAGGGGAAACAGACCTCAACCCAATTCAGAATCTGTGGTATGACTTAAAGATGGCTGTACACCAGCGGAACCCATCCAACTTGAAGGAGCTGGAGCAGTGTTGCCTTGAAGAATGGGCAAAAATCCCAGTGGCTAGATGTGCCAAACTTATAGAGACATACCCCAAGAGACTTGCAGCTGTAATTGCTGCAAAAGGTGGCTCTACAAAGTATTTACTTTGAGGGGGTGAATAGTTATACACGCTCAAGTTTTCTGTTTCTTTGTCTTATTTCTTGTTTGTTTCACAATAAAAAAATATTTTGCATTTTCAATTTGGTAGGCATGTTGTGTAAATCAAATGATACAAACCCCCCAAAAATCAATTTTAACTCCAGGTTGTAAGGCAACAAAACAGGGGGTTAATACAAGGGGGTTAATACTTTCGCAAGCCACTGTATGTGTACATTTATTTTGCAACGCTCGCACACGCAACGCGTCCGGTTTAGGCATGGTGTAATTAACAGGTATGTGTTCTTAAAAGTTAACTTGTGATGTTTCTTTCCTTCTTAATGTATTTGAGCCAATCAGTTGTGTTGTGACAAGTTAGCGGCAGCGTAGCCTAGTGGTTAGAGTGTTGGACTAGTAACCGAAAGATTGCAAGATCAAATCCCCAAGTGGATAAGGTACAAATCTATCGTTCTGCCCCTGAACAAGGCAGTTAACCCACTGTTCCTAGGCTGTCATTGAAAATAAGAATTTGTTCTTAACTGACTTGCCTAGTTAAATAAAGGTTAAATAAGGTAGGGGTGGTATACAGAAGATATCCCTATTTGGTAAAAAAACAAGTCCATATTATGGCAAGAAAAGCTAAAATAAGCGAAGAGAAATGACAGTCCATCATTACTTTAAGACAAGAATTTTGAAAGTTTCCTCAAGTGCAGTCGCAAAAACCATCAAGCACTATAATGAAACTGGCTCTCATGAGGACCGTCACAGGAAAGGAAGACCCAGAGTTACCTCTGCTGCAGAGGGTAAGTTCATTAGTTACCAGCCTCAGAAATTGCAGCCCAAATAAATGCTTCATAGAGTTCAAGTAACAGACACTGTGAAATATATTTTCAATAACAAAAAAATATTTTTTACAGCTGTTTGAAGCTGGTGGACCAAAACTAAAAGTAAAAGGCTCAAGCGCAAGTCTCCGCCATGGGATGAGGGGAAGGGAGATTTGTTTTGAATGTAGCCTAGTGCTGTTACAATTCATCTAGCACTAGGCTGCATTCAAAACAAATCTCCCTTTGAAACATTATCATTCCACTATTACTGCAGATATATTATGGACATTTTCTGAAATTACAATGCAAATATTAAATAGAAAATCCTATGTGTATCACCTTTAAGTTGCTGTATAAAATATCTGACATTTTATTCAAATTTGAACTTTGTTGTGCTTTTAAATGGTTGAATGCACAGTGATAACACATTTAGGTGACAACTAAACCAAAAATCTCACATTGATTTTCCGTCGGAATTTGGTTGTGCTTTTAGATTGTTGATATCACAGTGAAAACACATTGGGATTTCAGCAAACTTTTTGCTGTATTTTTAGTCGGTGAAAATAGGTTGTAATCTCATTGATTAACGAAATGATGTGGGGATAGCACCTCCATTTTGACCCACTCTCTCTTGCTCTTGTCACGCCCTGACCGTAGAGATCCTTTTTATGTCTCTATTTTGGTTGGTCAGGGCGTGAGTTTGGGTGGGCATTCTAGGTCTGGTGTTCTATGTTGTCTATTTCTTTGTGTTTGGCCGTGTGTGGTTCTCAATCAGAGGCAGCTGTCTATCGTTGTCTTTGATTGAGAACCATATTTACGTAGCCTGTTCTCCCACTTTGAGTTGTGGGTGATTATTTTCTGTTTAGTGTTTGTCGTCACCTTTCAGAACTGTTCGTTTGTCGTTTTGTTAGTGTTCATATTTATTAAAGAAACGTATTTATGAATACTTACCACGCTGCACCTTGGTCCTCTTCTCCTTCTCCCGACGACAATCGTTACAGCTCTCTTCATCAACACCTGAACGAAGGAGTGAACTTTGACTTTGACTCAGTCAACACATCCCCACTCAAATATACACTACCATTCAAAAGTTTGTGGTCACTTAGAAATGTCCTTGTTTTTGAAAGAAAAGCACATTTTTTGTCCATTAAAATAACATCTAATTGATCAGAAATACAGTGTAGACATTGTCAATGTTGGAAATGACTATTGTAGCTGGAAATGGCAGATTTTTAATGGAATAACTACATAGGCGTACAGAGGCCTATTATTAGCAACCATATCTCAGACTGGCCAATAAAAATAAAAGATTAAGATGGGCAAAAGAACACAGACACTGGACAGAGGAACTCTGCTTAGAAGAGCAGCATCCCGGAGTCGCCTCTTCACTGTTGACGTTGAGATTGGTGTTTTGTGGGAACTATTTAATGAAGCTGCCAGTTGAGGTGTCTGTTTCTCAAACTAGACACTCTAATGTACTTGTCCTCTTGCTCAGTTGTGCACCGGGGCCTCCCACTCCTCTTTCTATTCTGGTTAGAGTCAGTTCGCGCTGTTCTGTGAAGGGAGTAGTACACAGCGTTGTACGAGATCTTCAGTTTCTTGACAATTTCTAGAATGGAATAGCCTTCATTTCTCAGAAGAAGAATAGACTGATGAGTTTCAGAAGAAAGATCTTTGTTTCTGGACATTTTGAGCCTGTAATCGAACCCACAAATGCTGATGCTCCAGATACTCAGCTAGTCTAAAGAAGGCCAGTTTTATTGCTTCTTTAATCAGAACAACAGTTTTCAGCTGTGCTGACATAATTGCAAAAGCGTTTTCTAATGATCAATTAGCCTTTTAAAATGATAAACTTGGATTAGCTAACACAATGTGCCATTGGAACACAGGAATGATAGTTGCTGATAATGGGCCTCTGTACGTCTATGTAGATATTCCATAAAAAATCTGCCGTTTCCAGCCACAATAGTCATTTACAACATTAACAATGTCTACACTGTATTTCAGATCAATTGTATGTTATTTTAATGGACAATTTTTTTGTTGCTTTTCTTTCAAAAACATGGACATTTCTATTTGACCCCAAACTTTTGAACGGTAGTGTACATACAGGCTAGCTCACTGCTTCCGCTCAGCTACTGCCTGCTATTCATTCCTGTTACCCAGTACGGAGAGGAGAAACAGTGAGAACAGCCATATTCGTTGGTTATCCATCTGTTGGTACACCATCTTTTAGTTCCCCATATTTTGGTTCACCATGTTTTGGTAAATTTGCATATACTCCAGAATGTTATGAAGAGTGATCAGATGAATTGCAATTAATTGCAAAGTCCCTCTTTGCCATGCAAATGAACTGAATCCCCCAAAAACATTTCCACTGCATTTCAGCCCTGCCACAAAAAGACCAGCTGACATCATGTCAGTGATTCTCTCGTTAACACAGGTGTGATTGTTGACGAGGACAAGGCTGGAGATCACTCTGTCATGCTGATTGAGTTTGAATAACAGACTAGAAGCTTCAAAAGGAGGGTGGTGCTTGGAATCATTGTTCTTCCTCTGTCTATCATGGTTACCTGCAAGGAAACACATGCCATCATCATTGCTTTGCACAAAAAGGGCTTCACAGGCAAGGATATTGCTGCCAGTAAGATTGCACCTAAATCAACCATTTATTGGATCATCAAGAACTTCAAGGAGAGTGGTTCAATTGTTGTGAAGAAGGCTTCAGGGCGCCCAAGAAGTGCCAGCAAGCGCCAGGACCGTCTCCTAAAGTTGATTCAGCTGCGGATCGGGGCACCACCAGTACAGAGATTGCTCAGGAATGGCAGCAGGCAGGTGTGAGTGCATCTGCACGCACAGTGAGGCAAAGACTTTGGAGGATGGCCTGGTGTCAAGAAGGGCAGCAAAGAAGCCACTTCTCTCCAGGAAAAACATCAGGGACAGACTGATATTCTGCAAAAGGTACAGGGATTGGACTGCTGAGGACTGGGGTAAAGTCATTTTCTCTGATGAATCCCCTTTCCGATTGTTTGAGCATCCTGGATAAAAGTTTGTCCGGAGAAGACAAGGTGAGTGCTACCATCAGTCCTGTGTCATGCCAACAGTAAAGCATCCTGAGACCATTCATGTGTGGGGTTGCTTCTCAGCCAAGGGAGTGGGCTCACTCACATTTTGGCCTAAGAACACAGTCATGAATAAAGAATGGTACCAACACATCCTCCGAGAGCAACTTCTCCCAACCATCCAGGAACAGTTTGGTGACGAACAATGCCTTTTCCAGCATGATGGAGCACCTTGCCATAAGGCAAAAGTGATAACTAAGTGGCTAGGGGAACAAAACATCGATATTTTGGATCCATGGTCAGGAAACTCCCCAGACCTTAATCCATTGAGAACTTGTGGTCAATCCTCAAAAGGCGGTGGCACAAACAAAACCCACAAATTCTGACAAACTCCAAGCATTGATTATGCAAGAATGGGCTGCCATCAGTCAGGATGTGGCCCAGAAGTTGATTGACAGCATGCCAGGGAGGATTGCAGAGGTCTTGAAAAAGAAGGGTCAACACTGCAAATATTGACTCTTTGCATCAACTTCATGTAATTGTCAATAAAAGCCTTTGACACTTATGAAATGCTTGTAATTATACTTCAGTATTCCATAGTAACATCTGACAAAATATCTAAAGACACTGAGGCAACAGACTTGTGAAAATGAATATTTGTGTCATTCTCAAAACTTTTGGCCACGACTGTACACAGTCAAGATCCTTACAGACAGACTGACTTACTGGTGGTGTTCCAGGTTGTCTTTTTGCAGTCTCACTGTGCATCCCAGAAGGTTTCTATGTCATATTAGTGTGGTTCTGAAACGTAAAAACTTCTCCAGTCTGAAAAAAATACCACCTGGAGCGGCACCATCGACTGACTGACAGTCTGACCAACCAAACATTTTGAGCCGGCTAAATGTAGACTTTCACACACACTTTGAATCTCTAACCCTCCTCTCTCTTCCACGGATGCTCAGGGCATCCGTTTGCCGAGGCAAGCTGAGGAGCGTGAGGCTCCAAAGAGGTAGCTGAGGAGCGTGAGGCTCCAGAAGAGGTAGCTGAGGAGCGTGAGGCTCCAGAAGAGGTAGCTGAGGAGTGTGATGCTCCAGAGAGGTAGCTGAGGAGCGTGAGGCTCCAGAAGAGGTAGCTGCGGAGCGTGAGGCTCCAGAAGAGGTAGCTGAGGAGCGTGAGGCTCCAGAAGAGGTAGCTGAGGAGCGTGAGGCTCCAGAAGAGGTAGCTGAGGAGCGTGAGGCTCCAGAAGAGGTAGCTGCGGAGCGTGAGGCTCCAGAAGAGGTAGCTGCGGAGCGTGAGGCTCCAGAAGAGGTAGCTGAGGAGCGGAGGCTCCAGAAGAGGTAGCTGAGGAGCGTGAGGCTCCAGAAAGAGTAGCTGAGGAGCGTGAGGCTCCAGAAGAGGTTAGCTGAGGAGCGTGAGGCTCCAGAAGAGGTAGCTGGGAGCGTGAGCTCCAGAAGAGGTAGCTGAGGAGCTGAGGCTCCAGAAGAGGAGCTGAGGAGCGTGAGGCTCCAGAAAGGTAGCTGAGGAGCGTGAGGCTCCAGAAGAGGTAGCTGAGGAGCGTGAGGCTCCAGAAGAGGTAGCTGAGGAGCGTGAGGCTCCAGAAGAGGTAGCTGAGGAGCGTGAGGCTCCAGAAGAGGTAGCTGAGGAGCGTGAGGCTCCAGAAGAGTAGCTGAGGACGTGAGGCTCCAGAAGAGGTAGCTGAGGAGCGTTAGGCTCCAGAAGAGTAGCTGAGGGCGTGAGGCTCCAGAAGAGGTAGCTGAGGAGCGTGAGGCTCCAGAAGAGGTAGCTGAGGAGCGTGAGGCTCCAGAAGAGGTAGCTGAGGAGCGTGCGGCTGAGGAGGCTGTGGTTGAGGAACCGGCCCCGGTGGCTGATGTTGCTCATTTATTTTCCATGTGTCTGTGTGTCCATCAGGAATGCCTACATTGACACCACCATGGCGGTGAGCACCTACTCTGGCATCCTGCAGGAACAGGTTTACCATATCTTACACCAACAGTAAATATAATTCCTTGCTTACCTCTGCATCTTCAAAGTCCCTTGGTGAGGAGACTGTCGTAGCTGTGCGCCCCTACTCTCTTTAGGCTCACCTCAGACTGCATACAGAACCTTACCATTATGAATGAAGAAAAGAGCCCTAGTGTTTCACCACGGGAAACCCAGTTGGGCAGAAACACATGTCAAATTATAGTGGCACCCAGTGGTGCAGTCAACTCAAATGACTCTGACGTCAGATTTCAGGCACATCTGGAACAGTTTGAAATACTGTGTTATTTTATGTCAACAAATTATCTTGAAATAAAAACATGAATAGCAGGAAAACAGTAGACCCTATGTGTTTCTTGAGGAGCATGATTCAGTTGTATGAGTCTGTATGACCTGTTTGTTCAGTTGTGTATTATTAGACAAAGTTGTGTAATGTAGGATATGTTCATGCATATCTCCCAGATTTGTATGATGAACATTACAGGCCAGTACAGAATAGTACAGAACAGAACAGTCCAGAACAGTCCAGAACAGAATAGTACAGAACAGTCCAGTCCAGAACAGGACAGTCCAGAACAGTCCAGTACAGAACAGAACAGTCCAGAACAGAATAGTACAGAACAGTCCAGTCCAGAACAGAATAGTACATAACAGTCCAGAACAAATCAGTCCAGAACAGAACAGAACAGTCAAGAACAGAATAGTCCAGAACAGAATAGTCCAGAACAGTCCAGAACAGAATAGTACAGTCCAAAACAGTCCAGAACAGAAAAGTCCATAACCGAACAGAACAGTCCAGAACAGTACAGAATAGTAGAGTAGAGTACAGAGGAGGGATATAACAATATGTTTCCTGAACTGGGCAACTGAGTCACACAAGTCCAACACGTTTTTCCCACTACCAGAGAGAAATACAGCAGACATACAGTGTGGGTGGTCAATCACAAAGTGCAAATATTACATGTCTGCTGTTGCTGCCCTGTTTCACTGCACCCTCTTGCCAGGTCGCTATGTAGCTGAACATGTTCTTCATAACCTACTTGGCTAAATAAAGGGCCTCAATTAATAATTAAATAAATAAGACATATACACCAATTAAAATATGTTTAATGAGTTCGATCTTCAATCTCACTCCAAAAGCTAATTCCGCGCCAAACAGATTAGATAATGATCAAGGGCACAACCCTCCCTATTCAACCAATGATCAGTGAGAAGGGATATGGTCAGGAGGTTTTTGCTTTAGTGCTACAGATAATCTAAGAAAACGTGCATTACTCTGTCCTTGTCTGTTCCCTTGCTATGTCAACTCATTTATTGATACCTTCTATTCAGTCAACGTTTTTACCCGACAGATCTCAAAGTGATTGACAAATGTCAAGACATTAGATGCATACCAGCCTGTCCCTTCAGTTTATCACCACCACCACCTACCAGAGACCTGGTCATATTGACAGGGCACAAAACAACCTGTCATAGTGACAGGACACAAAACAACCTGACGTGTGACAGGGAATCAGGTGACTGGAGTGTTTACACAGCACTAAATTTAGTAAACAAAGAAGGAAAAAAAATCTTTCAATACTAAGAAAAAGTTCAGTATTTCACAACTTAATGTTGAGTTTGCAGTGTCAGTTAAAAGAACTGAAGCATGGATGACAGTTTCTTCTGGCCCATAGAGGAAACATCTAACAACAAGTTGGAAATAAATACTGAACTCCCCCGTTGTACCAATCAAGTCTAACACGGGAAATGTAACGTAATACTGGAAATGTACAATCATACTTTATTGTAAAATCACTTGACCTCACACACACAGCCAGGACAGGTTATTAAGAGGATTTTTTTGCTAAAAGATCATGGCAGATTCATCACAATACACCTGAAGATTTGAATGATGCAGTTTAAACAGCTCACAGCTACAGCACTGGGCTTCACATTAGATATTCAGTAATACAGATCATGCTGCCCCACCATTCACTTTCACTGGTAGTGAGTCATTGACCGATAGTTTACCAGCACCACTTGGTGAATCTTTGTCTTAGTTTACCAGCACCACTTGGTGAATCTTTGTCTTAGTTTACCAGCACCATTTGAGTGCAGTGGGGTCTGTGCTAACCTGTAGTAACCAGACCGACGGACGTGTCAATGGTGATCTAGACTTAGGACTGTGTGCTTAGGCATGGGAGGGGGTGGTGGTAGGGGGTTGTAATATGAACTCTACTGACTTAATAAAGACCAATAAAAATCAACCAGTCTCCAATGAAAACCAATCAGCAATCAGGATAACTTGTTCTGTTACATTTCAGGACACCTATCTGGATTGGCAAATACACAGAATCCCCTACACTAAACTCAAATGATACTAAATCAACAAATTATGAACATGTTACTGTCATAGCATCTCCATCTTTGACCCTGTCTGTCCTCTCTCTCACTTTTTTTATCACATACACAAACACCTGAACAGTGGGTGTTTATCTCAGAGGAGTGCACTTTGGCTCGGAGAACGACAAGTCAACACATCCCCACTCATATATATACAGGCTAGCTCACCGCCGCCTCTCAGCTACTGCCTGCTATTCATTACTGTCACCCAGTACGGAGAGGAGAAACAGTGAGTACAGCCATGTTCGTTTGGTTCACCCTGTTTTGGTTCACCATCTTTTGGTTCACCCTCTTTTGGTTTGCCATTTTTTAGTTCACCATCTTTTAGTTCACCATCTTCTTTAGGTTCACACATCTGTATGGAGAAAAAGAAAAGGGTGCACGTCATGATAATATCACTGTTATAAGGTGTTGTAGATGGGTATTGGGTGGGTAAGATGGGTATTACACGTCTGTCTCCAGAATGTTGGACAAAACACTCTCTGGGAGAGATCAAGTAGAGGGTATTGAGAGGGGTTCCAACTGAACAGAATAACTAAATAAATTATAGCATGTCTATACAGATGTAGGACCTTAATTTGATCCAGGAAATGAGCTGGAAAGAGCAGGAAATGCAAACTTGTAGTATATTCAAGATTTAAAAAGGCTTCTAAAGTTTGCAATTTAACATTTCAGACTTGATTTGCTAACTAAAATGTATCAACCCCCTACAAAAATGGCCATTAATTATAATAATATTATAATTATTATTTCCTGTTTCTCCAGGATTATTTTCCTGCTGTGAGAAACTGGTCAAAGTAAGATCCTGCATCTGTATGTGGTCTGCTGCATCATAGTGTGACACAAACCCAGAAAAATTATAGTTTCATTGTCATTAAAAACATTGCCAACCTCAGAATAGCCTTACCTTAGTCATTGGACACATGTTAAAAGACATGTTTGAGATAAAATAGAAGAGATTAGATCAGCCTGAGATGAGATAAGGCTAAGAGCAGAGCTGAAAAGGAAGAGGAAATGATGCCGACTAGTGGACAAGTTGATGAATGGTTTGTCTGATCCTCACCAAGATGTTTGCTTTGCACACAGATCTGAGTGACATCATGAACAAGATTCTGATCATCACTGTGCTTGTCACTCTTCTGGGCCTCAGTAAGTACACAGTCAAGACCCTGACTGACTGATTGACTGACTGACTAACTGACTGACTGACTAACTGACTGACTAACTGACTGACTGACTGACTGACTGACTGACTAACTGACTGACTGACTGGACTGGACTGAGTGACTAAACGACGGTACTGACTGACCGACTGGACTGACTGGACTGACTGACTGACTGAACTGACTGACTAACTGACTGACTAACTGACTGACTGACTGACTGAACCTGACTTGACTAACTGACTGACTAACTGACTGTCTGACTACTGCTGACAACTGACTGACTGACGACTGACTGACCTGACTGACTAACTGACTGACTGACTAATCTGACTGACTGACTGACTGACCGACTTAACTGACTGACTAACTGACTAACTGACTGACTGAGGCTGACTAACTGACTGACTGACTAACTGGACTGACTAACTGACTGACTGACTAACTGACTGACTGACTGACTGACTAACTAACTGACTGACTAACTGACTGACTGACTGACTGACTAACTGACTAACTTGACTAACTGACACTGACTGACTGACTAACTGACTGACTGACTAACTGACTGACTAACTGACTGACTGACTAACTAACTGACCGATTGACTGACTTGACTAACTGACTGACTACTGACTGACTGTCTGACTACCGACTGACTAACTGACGACTGACTAACTGACTGACTGACTAACTAACTGTCTGACTGACTGACTGACTAACTGACTGACTGACTGACTGACTGACTAACTGTCTGACTACCTGACTGACTGACTGACTGACTGACTAACTAACTGACTGACTGACTGACTGACTGACTGTGACTGACTGACTGACTGACTGACTGACTGACTGACTAAAACTGAGACTGATGACTAACTAACTGACTGACTGATTGACTGACTGACTAACTGACTAACCTGTCTGACTGACATATGACTAACTGACTGGACTGACTGGACTAACTGGACTGACTAACCGACTGAACTGACTGACTAAACTTGCGACTAACTGGACTGACTACTGTCTGACTGACTGACTGACTAACTGTCTGACTAAACTGACTGACTGACTGACTGACTGACTAACTGACTGACTAACTGACTGACTAACTGACTGACTAACTGACTGACTGACTGACTGACTAACTAACTAACTAACTGACTGACTGACTGACTGACTGACTGACTGATGACTGACTGACTAACTGACTGACATACTGGTGGTGTTCCAGGTTGTCTTTTATGCAGTCTCACTGGGCATCCCAGAAGGTTGCTTTATCATAATAGCATTTCGCTACACCTACAATAACATCTGCTAATTTTGTGTATGCGACCAATAAAATTTGATTTGATTTGAAACATTAAACACTCCAGATAAGAGCACCTCGAGCGGCAATAATGACTGACTGACAGACTGACCAACCAACCATTTTGACCCTCTAACCCTAACCCTCCCCTTCTAGGTGCTCAGGGCCTCCGTCTGCCTAGACAAGCTGAGGGTACGCCTGAGGAACCGGTTGCAGATGTTGCCGAGGCTGATGGAGAGCAGGGAACCCTGGAAAAGCTGACCAGCGCCGCCAAGAGCTACTACAAAACATCCATCAGCACCGCCTCTAGCTGGCTGGACAGCATCGATGGCGTGAAGCTGAAGGAGAAGGCCAAGTAAGACAGACACGCACACACACAAGAACGGAACAGCAGGTCAAGATAGCAGGCTGACAGTTAATGCACTGTCCATGTGTCTGTGTCCATCAGGAATGCCCTCAGTGACACCACCGTGGCGGTGATCACTTACGCTGGCATCCTGCAGGACCAGGTCTACCACATCTTATACCAACAGTAAAGACCCTTCCTTGTTTCCCTCTGTGTCCCCAACGTCTTCAAAATGCCTTGGTGAGGAGAGTGTCGCAGCTGTGGGCCCCTACTCTCTCATCCTGGAGCCTCCGATCAGCTTCACCAGACCTCCAACCCTCGTGACGTCCCCCTGGAGTCGGTGTAGATTGAAATACAGTATTATTTTATGTCAACATTTTACGTTTCAATCATTTAGCAGACGCTCTTATCCAGAACAACTTACAATTAGTGCATTCATCTAAAGATAGCTAGGTGAGACAACCACATATCACAGTCGTAGGAAGTTAAAACATTTTACAGTAAAGTAGCTATCAGCAAAGTCAGTGAAAGTAGGAAAATACTTTTTTAAATGTTATTTTTAATGTCAACGTATCTTGAAATAAAAACATGCGTTTGTAGAAAACCAGTAAACCCTATGTGTTTCTTGAGGGGCATTATTCATATGAGTCAGTACGATCATTGTACTTAGTGTTTTATTATCAGACAAAGTTGAGAGACGTAGGATATGTCATCACAGGTTTGTGATGTCAATATGGTTGTGTGTACATCATGTCTCAGAGTTTACAATATGGACAATATGGAGTCTCACAATGCCTACTGTACATAACTATCACCTAACACTGAGTCAGCTGCCTCTCCACCTGAATATAAAGGAAAAAGAAAACACTGATTCCTGTGACTGTTTCTGAGAGACACATTCTCAACCAGAGCTTGAGTTTCTAAATGAGTGGAAATAAAGGGTGTCCTCTGGGTTTCTGATCTCAGAAAGGTTCGAAGTGAGCTATTCATGATCCTTTTGAAGCTGCAATGATAACTGACAGAAATAATACATTTTACCTCAAATATGATCATGTTCACTGAAGATGTAAGACCCTGGAGCTACAAGACCACAGAGAAGAACATCTTGAACTGTTAGTTAACCTCTTCATAGGGTTGTGATACACTAGCAGGGATATGGCCAATCTGCCTCAGTCTAAATTCATTCAAACTGACTCAAAATGTATTCAAACTAAATACCTGAAATCCCTGAGTAGGCTTCTTCTGAGTACCTACATTTCCCCATCATGATTTCCCAATTCTCTCACAACTTTATCTGTCTCACAAGGCCACATTGTTGCCTTCTCTTAGTAATCAAACCACGGTTAATGAATAGCTTCACTTGATATTACTAAATGAGGGCACTGACATTGATACAAGGGGTTACATAATAGTAGATTCCCACTGAGTACTTTGATCACAGTTGAAATATTAACTCTAAATGCTAGGAATTATATGAGTAGCCTTATCTCTTCTTGTTTATTCGTTTCTTTCCAATGGTGACAGTAAAAGGACATAGCACCTGTACTACAAGAGCAACAATGTGTCTCATACTAAAGGGCAACGTGTTTTAAATTAAAGGGCTAAGTTTTTTGTTCTGTTTGTTTGTTTTTGCTTTGTTGTTTGTGTTTTAATAATGTAAAAAAAATATACTGTTATATTTGTATTATGTCAAAAATGGCAAATTGTATGCTCTTTATACAGATGTAGGATCTTCATTTGATCACCTTGCTGCAGGAGAGCTGTTGTGTATTTTGAGGTTTAAAAAGGCTCCTGAAGTATTTAATCTCCACCTAGAAATTTCAGACTTTGATTTTCCCAGTATTCAACCCTTACAAAATGTCCATTGATTATAATGCACATAATAATCCACATGTTCTGTTGCTGCAGGATTGTTTTTCTTGCTTTAGAAAACTGGCTGAAATTAAGATGCCTACATCTGTATGTCCAATAAAATAAAAGTATATTACAAACACATCTGTAATTGACTGGATGGGGGCCTATAGTCACAGCATACTATCCAGTCACAGCATACCTATCCAGTTCACAGCATACCTATCCAGTCACAGCATACCTATCCAGTCACAGCATACCTATCCAGGTCACAGCATACCTATCCAGTCACAGCATACCATCCAGTCACAGCATACCTATCCAGTCACAGCATACCTATCCAGTCGCAGCATACCTATCCAGTCACAGCACACCTATCCAGTCACAGCATACCTATCAGTCAAGCATACGTATCAGTCACACTACCTATCCAGTCACAGCATACCTATCCAGTCCAGCATTAATAAAGAATAACCTATCCAGTCACAGCATACCTATCCAGTCGCAGGGCATTACTATCGCAGTCACGCATAACCTATCCGTCACAGCATACCTATCAGTCACAGCATTACCTATCGCAGTCACAGCATACCTATCCAGTCACAGCATACCTATCAGTCGCAGCATACCTATCCAGTCGCCAGCATACCTATCCAGTCCGCAGCATAACGCTTCATCACTAGATACTTCCAGTCAGCCATACCTTCGCAGTCCACATAGCACAGTCCGAAAAGCCATACCTTCCAGTCCCCACAAGATACACGCAGCCACAGTAACCAGTCCAGTGCCTATTCCAGGCCCAGGGCCCAAGCATACCTATCCAGTCACAGCATACCTAATCCAGTCAAGCACTACCTATCCAGTCACAGCATACCTATCCAGTCACAGCATACCTATCCAGTCACAGCATACCTATCCAGTCACAGCATACCTATCCAGTCACAGCATACAGTCACAGCATACCTATCCAGTCACAACATACCTATCCAGTCACAGCATACCTATCCAGTCACAGCATACCTATCCAGTCGCAGCATACCTATCCAGTCACAGACATGAGAGAAGTGCCAGGAAAACAAAGCACAGGTGCAGCCCAGGCGGTCAACTCCCAGAGATCTAAAGGCTAGAGGCACAGATACACAGGTATAAAAGAACCACAGACTAAACCCAGTCTCATACAGAGACCAAGACATGATGAAGCTGCTACTGCTGGCCTTGGCTTTGGGATGTGCAGGTAAGACTGTAATACACAGTATCTACAGCATCATGAGACAGTTATGCAATGCAAGAGCATGAAGAATGATACCTTCTTTTAGAGACAGGTTAGGGAGGGAGATATACGGCAGCGTAGCCTAGTGCGTTGGACTAGTAACCGTAAAGGTTGCAAGATCAAATCCCCGAGCTGACAAGGTACAAATCTGTAGTTCTGCCCCTGAACAAGGCAGTTAACCCACTGTTCCTAGGCTGTCATTGAAAATAAGAATTTGTTCTGAACTGACTTGCCTAGTAAAATAAAATACACTGAGTGTACTGAACATTATGCTCTTTCCATGACATAGACTGACCGGGTGTATCTCAATATTAGGAAGGTGTTCTTAATGTTTTGTACACTCAGTCTTTACACTCATCTATACTATGACCATTTCTCTCTCTCTTATTTAGCGGCTGTTCCAGTAAAGGAGGATGGAGCGTTGTTGCAGGAAGTTTGCCAACCCCACTCCAGACCCTGGCAGGTCTACCTGTGGAACACTAAGGTGGGCTGGTATGGGGAGGAAAGGTGTAGTGGTGCCCTCATCAACGAGTGGTGGGTGCTTACCGCCTGGAACTGCTTTGTCGAGTAGGTATTCCCCCTTTTTTTCTTTCTTGAAATCAGTGTAAAATGCATGCAGCCCATATGTTCACCGAAAACAAACAAATATTTTTGTTAAACTCCACTCTACTCTACTCTACTCTACTCCTCCTCCTCCTCAGACCTGGCCACACTATGGTTTCTCTGGGGGAGCATGACCTGACAGTGGAGGAAGGGACAGAGCAACACATCTGGGTGGCCAGATATGTGCA
>NC_036845.1:1945301-1954783 GCF_002910315.2 Salvelinus sp. IW2-2015
GTGTGTGTGTGGGGGGGGGGGGGATAATGCATCTATTGGAGGAATTAACAAAGTAAATTAACTCTGAGTAATAACCTCTGTTTCTGTCTCTCTCTTTTCTCTCCCTCTCGCCATCATGGTTAGAGAGTGCAGGAAGTGAGTGCTCCAGCCCCTCTCATCATCCCTCTAATGTAGCCCCCTCCACCTGCTTTTAATCCGAGGGAGTGATGGAGAACCCTAACTGGATGTGTCTGTGGTAAATAGTGTACAGTATGTATGGGATAGCGCACCTGTGAGTGAGTGAGTGAGTGAGTGAGTGAGTGAGTGAGTGAGTGAGAGATAAATGGTACACGTGTGTTCATAATAATACATTTGTATTGATGTGTATTTGAGGTCAGACTTAGGCATTCAGTAGTAATGGATTTGTTTTGACTATTATCAAGTGTATTTGTGTGTGAGGCTGTGTGTGTGTATGCATGCGTTTGTGTGTTTGTGTGAGAGAGAAACATCACACGGGTATTGCCAGTGATAATGCATTAGTATTGCTGCCAGTGTGTTGGGGAGATCACAGATATGGCTGTGGTGCTAGAGCTCAGAGAGAGAGAGAACATCACTACAAAGACTGAAACCTCATGGGGAGGCCATTCCCCGTCCTACTGCAATCATCCCACACTGGGATAAACACTTACACCCCTCTGTTGCCTGAACTACACAATACTCTTTATTTCTGTAAAATTTTGAATTGTCTATTTTCCTGTTTTTTTCCAATCTGGCTGTGTGACAGAGTGTGTAGCTATACTGCTCAGAGGGATGCAGTGAGGAAGCTATACTGTACCTGGGGCCACACGTTCCCACAGGGAGATAAAAACAACAGAACAGTACAACAGCAGCATAACAAACAGGCGGTGTTGTGAACACCTGGCCATGAGCCCAGCATTGTACCCAGTATCTGAACAGATAGCAACGCTACTGCAACATAAAACATTACCGAAACTCTGACACTACCTCTCACTGAAAGTTGCCAGAGTCATGTGTGTGTGTGTGTGCGTGCGTGCGTGTCTGGACCTGCAGAGCAGACTGATGCATGGCAGGGCAGTATGGGAGGCAGACACAGACCAGCAGTGCCAGGGTAGAGGAGGGGGGAGTTAATCATGTACAGCACATAAACACACTCAGAGGTCATGCTTCATCTTCCAGACACACTGCAGGTCCTGGTGTGTGAGACTCCCCAGATGCAGAGGAAGAGCCAGAATCAGGACCAGGACCAGGACCAGGACCAGACATCCACCATCAACTAAAGTAGACAGGTCTGATAAGGCTAATAGCAGCAGAGGCTCAGAGGATATTTACAGGAGAAATACCAGTACCTTCAATCCCCATCACCAGTATGTGTGTTGTGTGTTGTGTGTGTGTGACGCCGTGATCCACCTCTGACTGTTTTACTGGGTGTTTTACTGGGTGAGAGAGTTAGCAGCTAGGCAACAGAGAGTATTAGAATAAGGGCTCGATTCAATCCGTATCGCCGAAGTTCAGCGCTATAGCGCGATTTAAATTGAAAGGTAATTTCTGATTGAGCTGACACATGCAGCGTTTAGCGTGAATGTAGTCTCCGCTGACACAGGGAACTTGGCTCTTATATTTCTATCCCGCTGTAGCCAGATCTTCAGCAAACAGGTTGAATGGAGCCCTAAAACACAGGGCTCAGAAGCCTCTCATTACAGCTCTGTGCTGAACAAGCCCCAAGGAATGTCAGCCATTTCATTTCCCTACACATTTTACAGGCCGTGTCTGAACAAACACATACTAATAATCACACTCTGACAGTGTAGCAGTGTGCCTTAGAGTAATTGACAGTGTGTGTGTGAGAGTGCGTGTGAATACCAACACAAATTCATTCAAGTATGATTCTGTGTGTATATGTGTTTTCATGTTTGGTGTGTATAATCGCTGGTCAAGTAGTGGATGTTGTGTTTTCTGTTGGAGTAGTTGTGATACGTGTGGTCAGTAGTGGTGTGGGGTTTTCATGTTGGGTGTGTATACGTGTCATAGTGGTGCTGGCGTTTTCTGTAAGGTGGTGTATACGTTGTCAAGGATTAAGTTTTGTGTTGTGGGTTTTTTCTGTTACAGGTGTGCTATACGTGGTCAGTAGTAGGTAGTGTGTTTGTAGTTGGTGTGTATAATACGTGTCAGGAGTGGTGTGTGTTTTCCTGCTTGGCTGTTGTATACGTGTTAGTAGGTGGTGTGTGGTTTTGTGTTGGTGTGTATACGTGTCAGTAGTGGGTGAGGTTGTTGTTGCTTGAGGTGTGTGTAACATACTAAACGTGTAGTAACGTGTCTGTAGTTAGCGTGTGTTCCCTGGTGTGCTATACGATAGTCAGCTAGTGTGCTGTGCTAAGTTTGTGTTGGTGTGTATACGTGTTCCAATGTAGTGGATGCTGTCGGTTGGTGTGTATACGTGTCAGCTAGTGGGTGGTGTTTGTGTTGGCTGTGTATACGGCTGTCTGTAGTGGTGTGTGAATGTGGTTTGTGTTTGGTTGTGTATACGCTGTCAGTAAGGTGGTGTGTGTTTGTGTTGGTATCTACGCGTGTATATGTAGCTTCAGTAAAATGGTGTGATGTTTGTGTTGGTGTGTATTCGTGAGTCAGTAGTGGGTGTTGCTGTTTATGGTGCTGTATTACGTTGTCAGTAAGTGGTGTGTGTTTTCTTGGTGGTGTGTATACGTTCAGTAGTACGGTGTGGTAGTTTTCTGTTGGTGATGTATACGTCAGTAGTTGTGTGTTGGTAGGTGATGTCATATGTGTCAGTAATAGGTGGTGGTTGACTGTTGTTTGGGGTGTGTATACGCTGTCCAGTAGCTGGTGTGGTGTTTTGTGTTGAGTGTGATATACGCCATGTCAGTAGTCGGTGGTGTTTGCCGTGTTTGGATGTGTGTATAACGTAGTCAGTAGTGAGTGAGTGTGTTTGTGTTGGTAGGTGTAATTACGTGTCAGTAGTGAGTTGGTGTTTGTGTTGGTGTGTATACGTCGTCAAGTAGTGGTGGTGTGTTTGTGTTGAGTGTGTATACGTGTCAGTAGTGGTGGTGTGATTTTTCTGTCTGGTGTGTTTAAGTCGTCCAGTAGTGGTGTTTGTTGGTGTGTATACGTGTCAGAGAGTTTGGATGTGATGTTCCGTAGTTGGTGTGTATACGCTCTCGTCAGTAGTGCGGCTGTGTGTTCGTTTGAGTGTGTATACGTGTCTAGTAGTATCGGGTGTGTGTTTTTCCTGTTGGTGATCTGTTATATGTAGTCAGTAGTTGGTGGCTGTGTTTTTCTGTTGGTGAGAGTATACGTTGTCAACAAGTAGTGGTAAAGTGTGTGTTATTGTTGGTTGGTGTGTATACGTTGTCAAGTTAGTGCGTTTCTGTGTTTTCTGTTGGATTGCTGGTAATATGTGTCCCAGTAGGTTGGTGTGTGTTTTCTGGTTTGGTGTAGTCATACGTGTCAGTAGTTGGTGTAGTTTTTCTGTAGTGTGTTATACGTGTCAGTATGTTGGGTGGTGTGCGTTTTCTGGTTGGTGTGTATACGTTGTCACGTCCAGTGGTGTGTGTTTGTGCTTGGTGTGGTATACGTGGTCAGTTAGTGGTGCTGTGTTTTCTGGTTGGCTGTGCTATTACGTGGTTCAAGTAGTTGGTCCGGTCAACGGGTGTGTTTGGTGTCTGGTGTGTATGACGTGTCAGTAGTGCGTGTGTGTTTTTCTGTTTATGGTAGGTGCTGAATTACGTGTTGTCAGGTAGTGCGTGTGTGTTTTCTGTTTCGGTGTGTATACGTGTACAGTTAAGTGGATGTGTGTGTTCTCTGTTTGTGGCTAGTGTTTACAGTTGTCGAGTAGTCGTTGTGTTATACGTTAAGTCCAGTATGTGGTGTGTGATTTATGTTAGGTAGTTGTTATACGGTAGTGCCAGGTAGTGCGGTTGTCGTGGTTTGTATGTTTCGGGGAAATGATATACGTTAGATCAAGTAAAGTAGGTGTAGATGTTTGTCGTTGGTGATGATATAACGTAATGTCAAGTAGTACGGTGCTGTAGTTTGGTAGTTGGTGTAGCTATACTGATTGTCAGTAGTAGAGTGACATGTGTTTATGCTGATGATGGGCTAGTAAGTGGACAGAGATATAACTCAATAGGCAATATCCAAGCCAAAGCTGACATGACGGCATGACCCTTCTGAAGATCAATTAGAACAATAGAGAAAAGCAGCCTGATAGATAGAATATAAAGTGATAGATCAAAGCCTGAATAGACATGCACTTCTGGGTACCAGACCAATTCATCACTGACAGTGTATTTGAACAATGCAAAAGCCAACAAAGCACTCCCACTATTGAGAAGATAAAGTGGAATCCATAGCATTAAGGCTGTAGGCGCAATGGCTATTAACCAGGCGTCAGATTAGCTGCTCGACAACTGAGCATTCCCCCACTGTGCCCGACATTGCCTACATACTGAGGGACTCCAAACAACTGACTCCTCTGACTTCACAAACACCACGTGACCGGCCCTCATCATGACAACGTTCAACCATATTGAGCTTCTCCAAAAAGGCTACCAATTGATATGAGACTTTGTATCAGCTCGCGCGACATTTCAGAAGCTAGCTTGTGGAGGTGAGTTTTACGGTTAACGCTCCGTAAACTCGATGTACACATGCAACAACAGGTATACATCCAGAGGGTTAAAGTACAGGCCATGACCGGGGCATCCCAACCTAACACGGCCTCACCTTAAACAGCGCTTTGAAGGAGCGCATGACAGGGCCCCCTGAAGATGTGTCTG
Source organism: Salvelinus sp. IW2-2015 (assembly GCF_002910315.2). NCBI lineage: Eukaryota > Metazoa > Chordata > Actinopteri > Salmoniformes > Salmonidae > Salvelinus > Salvelinus sp. IW2-2015. Next base: position 1,950,092 of record NC_036845.1, read on the forward strand.
AGGTCAGCTATGTCCGCTTTTAGCGCTATCGAGAAGATGAGTGCAGGAGGTGGAGAAGGGCAAGGCAGCTGGCAGAGGAGGGGGAGAGATTAGGAGGCCTTGGGCGAAGGAATGAGGAGCAGCTGTGTTGTGTGTACCTCTGTGAGCTCCATGTACAACGTCTAGCAGGCTATGCCTCCCACTTGTTCTGCGGACTGTACCAGAGCAGAGCAGACTGTCTAGGAGAGCTATTTATACACAGAGAGACAACACAACAACAGCAACACACAACCCACACAGCACACACAACACAACACACACACAACACACACCCACACACACACACACACACACACACACTACACCCACACACCACCACACATCACAACCACACACACATATATGCACACAAATATACACACACAATNGCGACACACATCACATCAAGTCAGAGCCAGAGATGATAACACTAGACAAGATGATAACATTCAGACAAGATGATAACATCAGACAATGATAACTTCAGACAAGATGATAACATCAACAAGAGATAACATCAGACAAGATGATAACACTCAGACAAGATTGATAACATTCAGACAAGATGATAACACTCAGACAAGATGATAACATCAGACAGTGATACATTCAGACAAGAGGATAACACTCCAGACAGATGATAACACTCAGACAAGATGATACAAAGATTGAATGATTGAATGTTTTGCTAACAACGTTCTATGATAAATTATACAGATTGTCCCAACATTTGACACAATAAACTTTTGTTAAAAACTATATCCTATGTTATTATTAATACACTATATCCTATTGTATTAATTGGTTTGCCCTGTTCATTGCAAAGTTCTCTGAACTACCGACATAAGCCAATATAAGGATTACGCTGGAATGATACTAATTGCATTTCGGCTGTTCGGTTCTAGTGGTCTGGACGGAATGGTATAAGATGTTTTTTTTTCTTCATTACGCTCATCCACTTGTCACTTTTAATTTGTTTCTCTGCGATGGAAACCCCTCATCCACCACCATCATTACTCGCCAGTGTTTGATATTTTGGTAGGATGTACGCATGCGCCACTCATTGGGTTCTCGGAGCTTTTCGGAGTAAGTTGGATGCGCGTTCTCCTCACTCGCATCCCGAAAGCACATCGAACCTGTGACGATGGGGAAGCTCAGGAAAAACCGCTTTGGAATGTTGACCCTTTCCTTCTTTTTTACTTTTATCTGCTGTGCTCAAAGGTAAATTGGGGTTTGTGTTTTTACGCCCATTCTTCAAATCTCCATTGTATGGCATGTATCCTAGGCTATTTAGGTATTTGCATGCCGACCACCTTATGTTCTGTCTTTGCCCKCAGCGCCAAAGATCTGAGGGATCCCAGTAATATGCCGCTGGTTAAAGACACGGTCGACAGACTGATGAAAGGCTACGACATTCGGTTGAGGCCAGATTTCGGAGGTAAGAAGAAAGACAAAAGGAAAGCAAATCGAGATGATGAATGTCATGTTTGCTGCCATTTATGACGTGCAGTGCAATACATGTTTAATGAATTGCTGCAACAACAAAAAAACTCTGGTACAATTGTTCTCATCGTGATAAGTCTTCCATCCATAGACTAGGCTACCTCTCCAATTACAGTGTTATTACAGTGTAATAGCCTTCCATTCCAAATAAATCACGTCTTTTTCACGTCACCAAAACCCTTTCCCAATGTAGCAAGTTCAAATGATGAAATAAGACATGCTAGCCTATTCTGTATGGAGAAGAAGGGTCTTTGACTTGACGATCGATTCTATTCGGAGCGGGGAGCCTATTGAACTTCTTGTTGCCTACCATTCTGTTTGAATGGAAAATCATCAAGGGAGTTCTAAATGATGATGCCGATGATTATAGTCATTTTAATTGACAACGATAATCATTAAGACGGCATTAAAACATGCATTATTTACACTGATGATGAGAGAACTTGGTGACATATCATTGACAGCAACCTACTGGTAGAATAACGGTCACTAAATTCTTATTTCTAAAAGGGAAAGAAAGAATTCCGTTCTCCTTTAATAACCTGCTTTTCTTCGCTTCACAGGTGCGCCGGTGGCAGTGGGGATGAATATAGATATAGCCAGCATAGACATGGTGTCTGAAGTCAATATGGTACGTGCATCATTATCATCCTCCTTATATGTTTCTCAGTATGCCTGGCTGAGTAAATTCGTATAGAGAAACCTATAACGCATTGTCAATCCATGTTGGACAGGGAACTTAATGCATGTCACGTTCTGCATTATGGGGAATTATGTTAACGACGTGGGGGGAGTCTGATGATAGTTTGATTCTATTAAGGAATCGATTCTCGTGTTGAACAGCGTTCTATCATTCAGCTCTGCRTGTAGATGTTTGTTCGGCCATGGATGGTTGGTGTCTATTGGTTCCCATTTGAATTCAAAACACACGCTCACTGGCGCACTTCTACGGACATCCTTGCGTGCACAATCAACGCCGAGGCTGTGGCGTCTTCTGTTTCTGTTTCTTGTATCAAGCCATTGACTGCTATCATTTTGTTTGACATGACAGCGGCGCGTTATAACGCCAAAATTAAGAAGATTAAGGGAAAAACCGAGAGAATTCCCATTTTCTCTCATAATACAAAAACATTATCTTCAACGTGATTGCGCCGCGCTCTCCTTTGGGAGAGGTATCTAGCTCCAGCTTCACTTCACTTTGAAGCGCGACGGGGAGCGCATCATCAGCTACGTAATTGATCCCCTCCCCTTGTCAGATGACGTAGATATGTGGATAATAGAACATGTCTGGACATACGATGGTAATCACGAGGGTATTTAATCGAGCTCCACTACACAATGTTATGCGTATGTCCCTAATGGCACCCTTTTCCATATGTAGTGAACTACTTTTGACCAGAGTCCTATGGACTCTAGTCAAAAGTAGTGCACAATATAGGGAATAGGGGTGCCATCTGTCTCCGTGCTGTAGGAAACCACTAGGTGCATAGAGATGGTATGACGAGGATCTCTCTCTCTCTCTCTCTCTCTCTCTCTCTCTCTCTCTCTCTCTCTCTCTCTCTCTCTCTCTCTCTCTTCTCTCTCTCTCTTCCTCTCCTCTCTCTCTTCTCTCTCTGTCTCTTCTCTCTCTCTCGTCTCTCTCTCTCTCTTTCTCTCTCTGCTCTCTCTCTCTCTCTCTTCTCTCTCTCTTCTCTCTCTTCTCTCTCTCTGTCTCTTCTCCTGTTCTCTCATCTCTCTCTCTCTCTCTCTGCTCTCTCTCTCTCTCTCTCTCTCTCTCTCTCTCTCTCTCTCTCTCTCCTCTGTCTCTGTCTCGTCTCTCTCTCTCTCTCTCTCTTTCATCCCTCTCTCTCTCTCTCTCTCTCTCTCTCTCTCTCTCTCTCTCTCTCTCTCTCTCTCTCTCTCTGCTCTCTCTCTCTCTCTCTCTCTCTCTGCTCTCTCTCTCTCTCTTCTCTCTCTCTCTCGTTCTCTCTCTCTCTCTCTCTCTCTCTCTCGCTCTCTCTCTCTCTCTCTCTCTCTCTCTCTCTCTCTCTCTCTCTCTCTCTCTCTCTACTCTCTCTCTCTCTCTCTCTCTCTGTCTCTCTGTGTGGCTCGGCTATTAAGAAATAGGCATCTTCACGTAAACTGTATCAATGGTTTGCTCTGGAAGGAGGCTCGGAGGGGCACTTCTGTTCTCCTTATCAACTGAATTCATAGTTGATCCGTTGTTGCATTTGGCATGGTTTTTCCCAGTGGATTTTATTGCAAAATTGCAATTGAATTTATCTGGGTGTAATTTTTGCCCAGATAAGACAGTGCATGTATGTTATTTGGTTAGATGGCTTGGTTGGTGGGGGCTTGATGCTGGAAACACAGGGAGTTGTGTGCTTTGTGAAGTTTGATTCCTGTGTGGGCCATGTGTACTGAATTCACTGAGCTTGCTTATAATGCTATAGGTCAGCCGTGGAATAAAAGCATCATCAGCTGAATTATCATAGTACTTCCTGTGAGGAAGGGATGTGGAAGTTCGATTTTGGTTAAAGAGGGATGACTGCCTCAGTGAAAGGATGAAAAGGGCTGAGGGGTTTCCTCTGGGATGTCAACCAGTACTCATCTTCTCCTCCCTTTCTCCCTCCTCCTCCCCCCTTCACCCCTCCCTCCTCCCTCCCTCCCTCCCTCCCTCCCTCCCTCCCTCCCTCCCTCCCTCCCTCCCTCCCTCCCTCCCTCCTCCCTCCCTCCGCCTCCCTCCCTCTTCCCTCCCTCCCTCCCTCCCTCCCCTGCCTCTCTGTCTCTGACCTGATTTCCATGTAAGCCACCTTTATCTCTCTAAAGGGGGGGGGGTGGGGGGGTGGTGGGTGGAGTGGTTACTTAAAACTCAGATTCCACATTACAGCATTCATCTGTAATAAAAAAACACTGGCTTCATACAGCCAGCCACTCAGTGTGTAACAAAACTGTGCACAGAAGAGCGAACCAGAACAGATTTAGTAGAGAGAGAGAGAGAGAGAGAGAGAGAGAGAGGAGAGAGAGAGGACGGGAGAAGAGAGAGAAAGACAGAGAGAGACAGAGAGAAGAGAGAGAGGGACTGACGTCATGCCAACTCCCTTGTAGCTATAAGAACATCTCATTTTCATTTTCACGGAGGAGAGAATTGCTTGCAGCGGCAGAGCATTAAGCATGGCTCTCTCTCTCTTG
>NC_036845.1:1954985-1965859 GCF_002910315.2 Salvelinus sp. IW2-2015
AGGTTTTCCTCTAGGATTTTTCCTGTGCTTATAGCTGTATTCCATTTCTTTATATCCTAAAAAGTCCCCAGTCCTTGCTGATGACAAGCATACCCACAACATGATGCAGCCACTACCATGCTAGACAATGTGAAGAATTGTACTCAGTGAAGTGTTGTGTTGGATTTGCCCCAAACATAACACTTTGTAGTCAGGACAATTTCTTTTTGCATTATTACTTAAGTGCCTTGTTGTAAACAGGATGAATGTTATYGAATATTTTTATGCTGTACAAGCTTCCTTCTTTTCACTCTGTCATTTAGATTAGTATTGTGGAGTAACTACAATGTCATTGATCCATCCTCAGTTTTCTTCTAACACAGCCATTATACTCTGTAACTGTTTTAAAGTCACCACTGGCCTATTAGTGAAATCCCTGAGCAGTTTCCTTCCACTCCGGCAACTGAGTTAGGAAGGACGCCTTTATCTTTGTAGTGACTGGATGTATTGATACGCCATCCAAAGTGTAATTAATAACTGCACCATGCTCAAAGGGATATTCAATGTCTGCTTTTTTTTACCAAMAGGTGCCTTTCTTTGCGAGGCATTTAATAATTTCCCTAGTGGTTGACTCTGTGCTTGAAATGCACTACTCGATTGAGGGACCGTAATTGTATGTGTGGGGTAAAGAGATGGGGTAGTCATTCAAAAATCATGTTCACCACTATTATTGAACACGGAATGAGTCCATGCAACTTATTATGCGATTTGTTGAGCACATTTTTCCTCCTGAACTTACTTAGGCTTGCCATAAAAAAGGGGCTGAATACTTCTTGACTCAAGACATTTCAACTTTTAATGTGTTAATAATCTCCAACATTTTCGACAAGCACTTTGACATTATGGGGRATTGTGTGTAGAWCAGTGACCCCCAAAAAAATCTAAATTTAATACATTTMAAATTCAGGAAGTAACACAACAAAATGTGGAAAAAGTACACAAAAAATAATATTAAATACACAATAAAGTAAAATAAGTAAGCATACTATATACACAAAATATTTTAAAAGTCAGTTCCAGTACCATATGTGCAGGGATACTGGAATGATGGAGGTAGATATGTACAGGGGTATGGTTACTAGGCAACAGGGTGTAAGATAAACAGAGTAGCAGCAGCTTGCATATGAGTGGTGTGTGGGTGTGTGGAGTCAGTATAAATGTATCTGCATATTATATGTGTGTGAGAGCAAATGATGGAGTGAGTGTTTGTGTGTGTGTGTGTGCGTGCGTGTGTGTGTGTGTAGGGCATTGTGAGTGTGCATAGTGGAAAATACTGAAATAAAAGGTGAATAAAGATACAAGGTCATCTAGTGAAGTGTTTCTACTTGTGTTGTGGGTTCAACTGAACATAGCTACAACTGTTAGCAAGGATATTTGAATTCTCAGCTACAGTTTGTGTTGTGTTTGCCTTGGTTTGATCTTTGGGTCGAGGATATGTAGCTAGGCTGGAGTGTTTGTGTTGTGTTACCGTACTACTTTGACTAAGATGGAGTGTACATGCTCATGGTGGTTTGGACACAGGGAGAGACAGGCAAGTCCACAGGAACAGGGGGCCATAGCCAGCCTCAGAATAGCCTATTGTGTACAGATGTGCCGAATGGGGCCTTTAAGAGTCCAACAGCAGTGGGCACAAAAGATCTACCGGTTACGCCTTTACACTGTGACACACGACACACCAGATAGACAGACACACAGACACACAGACAACACAGATAGACAGAACACACAGACACACAGACACAACAGATAGAGACAGACACACAGACACACCAGACACACAGATAGACAAGACACAACAGACACACAGACACAATGCCACACCGACACACAGAACACACAGACACACAGAACACACAGACACACAGAGACAGAGAGAGAAAGGGAAAGATACACACACAGGAGGGCATGATATACACACACACAATCACAACACACACACAGCACACACACCAACACACACGACACACACACACACACACCACACACACACACACCCACCACAGCACACACACATACCACACACACACACACACAACACCAATCACAATATACACACACAACACACACACCACCACACACACACCACACACACACACACACACACAGCACACACACGCACATGGGGAGCCTACACAAACAAGGAACAAAGAAAAGAATCATCCCCTGGAAAAAAAGAGCGTTAGGAGTGTCTGAGAACATGATTTTAGATTGCAACAGGTGACTTTAGGTCCAATTAAATTAGTTGATCTATGTTTTCCCAACACCCCAAACCAGCTCAATCCAGCTTGAAAGACGGTTGCCAGAGGTGAGTTCTTTGTGGCTAAATGGGGTTCCCGCAGTTGGTGAACAAATCAATTGATTTGGAAGGGCAAAACTGGCAACCTAGCAACTGGAGTTGGTAGATTGGTTATCGCCATGGTAGCGGCCTAGTTGGTCAGTTGACGATCACTCAGGGAATGATTGGCAACCATTGTTTAGCAAGAGGTTGTGGTGGCTAGGTCTCCATCTAGACCACCCACAGTGCCCCCCGCTACGTGCCACAACACACACTGCCCCCGCACGTGCCCACCACCACTGCCACCGCTATAGCGTGCCACCACACACTGCCCCCGCTACGTGCCACCCACACTGGATGTATGCCCCGCTACGTGCCACCCACACTGCCCCCCGTAAACGTGCCACCCACAACTGCCCCCGCTACGGCCACCCACACTGCGCCCCGCTACGTGCCAACCACGCCCACAGTCGCCAACGTGCACCTTCTAAGTGGGTGTTCCTACGACTGTGACTACGCAGCCCTAACAGCAGAACCCCACACAACCCCAGAAAAACAAATGGCCTGGGATCTTCATCCGAATACACCAAGAGGATAATTATTATACAGAGAAATGGTGGTTACTGTATGTTCTGTCCCTACATGGTGTGTTATTGAATTAATTCCATATGGACACGTCCACCGCAACTCAAATAAAGTTATTTGAATTAGAATGAAAGTGGTGACCTTACTAACTACAGGACGACAATGGTAAACTGTCGCAGATTATGTAAATTCTACACTGTCGTTCAGAGGCAAAGGTTGTCAACTGATTGTCCTCTATACATAATGATAACATGGTAACATTCCATGTACGAACATATGTAAATGAAAAATTCAATTCCCTGCATTATCGAAATTACGTGTGACTGTTATGGAAATCAAAGTGATGTTATGTTAATGTATAATGATGTTATTGGTGCAAGGAATCGAATTGAATTTGTCTATAAAAAAAATAATATATATAAAAAATATATATAGAATAAATAAACACACTAAATAAACAAATGTGTGAAAGACATAAGCGCTAAAAAATGCATTCTTCACAACTCCCTAAACGCTGTCGGAAAACCTGTTATCGTTATCTTAACGTCTGAAATGTCCTGAAAGTTACCTTTAAGGGTAAGACCGTTATTAACTGTGGCCAACTAGGGTACTGTGGCATTTGATCATAATGTAGTCGCTAACTTAGAGTGGCACTAGCGCATCAAAAACCAAACGGAGGAAATGCATCCCCATAACATTTATAACCATGGAGAATAAGCTGTTATATCATTCAGCCTACAGTTGCAGCCAAGGTGTGGTGTCAAGTGTAGGACGCTACAATTCCATGAGACTATTAAAAAAACAGTACAGGAGCTAACATGAACCATGTTAATCTCACTTGTCCTTCCAGACAAGGAGTCTGACGTGGAACAATGATTGGCTAGTGTTGGCTTTGATAGCAGAAGAAAAACCACTGTAACAAAATAAAATCCATTATTATTCCCATACATACCATTATTATCAGAGAATCAGACAAAGCTATGCTACCTAGTTCCTATTGGTACTTAGTTTATTCAAGCCTGTCCTCAAAACACACACACAGACTGTGTTTCCATTATCACACAAGACCATATCACACCACTCTTTGACCTGACTCGCTTTTCACAAAGAATTTTCTAGAAATGTACACGTTTTGTTCTCTTGTAGGAAGCCTTTCACTCCCCTAGTTGCGACTAACAAAAATTAATCTATAACTTGGGCTATTAACTGTCACTAACATAGCAAAAGGATAATGAAACAAATTGTTGCACAAGAGTGGCGTACATGCAGCTCTGTCACTTTGATCTCAACAACACATCTAACTCACAACTGCTCATGCTGTAAACACAGGTCCAGTTCAAAGTAATGGCAACAGACTGGATATAGTGGCAATGGTCTATTTGATGTATATGCCTACTGCAAACCTGCTGATTGGTTATGCCGGACCGGGTCTGTGTAGATCACTGGCTGGGTCGTTGATGGCAATAGAACGCCAACTCCGATGCGTTGCGGCCCTACAACAAAATCTCTTGCATAGTTTCTTTTTTTTGTGGCTAAATATTGTATTAATCGATCAACAACTCTCACAAGTAAAGGGAAACGGTTGAATAGTGTTAACAAGTGTTAACACTATCAACGCATCGCGCACTTAGGGAACATTCGTTTACACATAAGATTTCATCAGTCCAATGACACTATGACAGAATTGGAAGTGACAAAAGAAAACTGTGATAAATGTGCATCTGACAAAAGCTTGAGCTTTATATCTGACCACCTCAAGGCGGCTTTAATCATCCTGACGCCACCCTTCAGCGGCTTAAAATCATCCTGACACCACCTCAGGCGGCTATAATCCATCCTGACCCAACCTCAGGGCGGCTTTATCATCCTGACCCACCTCAGGCGGCTTATCCATCATGACCCACCTCAAAGGCGGCTTTAATCATCCTGACCCCACCTCAGGCCGGGCTTTATCATCATGACCCTCCACCTCAGGCGGCTTTATCATGCACTGAACTCACGCGGCTTTTAATCATCCTGACGCCATCTCAGGCGGCTTAATCATCATGACCCACCTCAGGCGGCTTATCAATCACTGACCCACCTCAGCAGCCTTATCATCCCTGGACCCACTCAAGGCGGCCTTACATCATCCTGACCCACCTCAGGCGGCTTAACATCAGTGACCCACCTCAGGCAGCCTTATCATCCTGACCGCACGCTCAGGCGGCTTTATCATACTGACATCACCGTCAGGGCGGCTTTATATCCTGACGCCCAATCTCATAGCGGCTTTATCATCCTACACTCAGCGCCAAGCGTGCAGGCGTTTAATCAGACGCACTCCTCAGGGCGGCTTTTATCATCCTGACTCACCGGCTTGTATCATGTCCTGGACCCATCTCCGGCGGCTTAATTCAATCATGACCACCAATCAAGGCGGCTTAGATTCAAATCAATGACCACACCTCAGGCGGCTTATCATCCTGACGCCACTGGCGGCTTAAATCATCAATGACCACCTTCAGGCGGGCCTTTAATCATCAATAGACCACCTCAGGCGCTTAAATCATCAATGAACCGACCCACCTCGGCGGCTTAAATTCATCTGGACACCACTGGCGGCTTAATCATCATGAACACCACCTCAGGCGGCTTAAATCATCAATGACCCACCCTCAGGCGGCTTAATCAAGTCGCTGACCCACGCTGGCCGGGCTTAATCATCATGACACCCACCTCAAGGCGGGCTTTTATCATGACCTATCCCACTCCAGGCGGCTTTATCATCATGACCCCCACCTCAGAGCGGCTTAATCAATAGACCCAGCCTCAGGCGGCTTTAATCGAATCCTGACCCCACCCTTAGGTGGCTTTATTCAATCCTGACTCACGCGCTTTATCATCCTGACCCATCTCAGGCGGCTTAATCATCATGAACCCACCTCAGGTGCGGCTTTATCATCCCTGACCCCACCTCAGTGCGCCTTAAATCATCCTGAACCCACTCAGGCGGCCTTATCATCCCTAAACCCACATCAAGGCAGCCTTATCATCCTGACCCACCTCAGGCGGCCTTATCATCCTGACCCCACCTTCAGGCGGCTTAAATCATCATGACCCAGCCTCCAAAGGCAGCCTTATCATCACTGACCCACCTCAGGCGGCCTATCATCCTGACCCACCTCAGGCCAGCCTTATCAATCCGACCCACCTCAGGCACCTTATCAATCCTGAAACCCATCTCAGGCAGGGACCCTATACATCATTGACCCACGCTCCAGGCGGCCTTAATCATACCTGACCCACCTCAGGCAGCTTTATCATCCTGACCCACCTCAGCGGCAGCAGACAACTCTATCATTAGCCGCCTATCAATAGCAGGTATTCTTCTGAAGGCTGTTAGGAGCCTTTACCAATCTGATTAAGGGTGCACATGGTAGTCATGGAGCCATTTTATAACACACACTGAGCACCCAGCGGCCACCACACCGCACACACGCAAACGCACACACACACAACACACACACACACACACACACACACACATCACACACACACACACACCACACACCCACTCACACACACACACACACACACACACAACACACCACCACACACACACACACACACACACACACACACACAACACCACACCACACCAACACAACCACACACTAGCTGCTACTGCTTTCCTCCTCCTCAGCACTTCTCCTAACTGTAATCCGTTTTTAAGAAGAGAGTCAGAGGTAGCCTTGGAGTGTGTGATTGTATATAGTGTGTGCAATGCTTGTATGTATGTGTGTGCGCTAGTGTGTTTCTGTGTGGTGAGAGAGGGCATGTGTGTTTGTGTGACAGTGTGCGTAAGCGTGTGTGGAATGTGTGACTGAGTAAAAGTGTGTTTGTGTGTTTGTGTGTACGTGTGAGTGGACTCATGTGTGTGTGTGGTTGTGGTGAGTGTGTGGTGTGTGTGTGGTGTGTGCGTTGTGTGGTGTGTGTGTGTGTGTGTGTGTGTGTTGTGGTGTGTGTGGTGTGTGTGTGTGTAAAGCCTGTTGTGTCGCGCTTTTGTGTGTGTGGGTGTGTGGTGTTGCGTGTGTGTGCACGTGTGCCATGTGTGTGCGCCTGTGTAGAAGTTGTGTGAGTGTGTGTGCAGCCTAGTGTGTGTGTGCGCACTGTGTGCGTGTGCGTGTGAGTGTGTGTGCGGATGCCAGATGTGTTTTTCGTTCCTCCCCGTTTGTCCAGCGCAGTCGGGTCTTTATCAAGAGCGTCACCATTCTGGAGCTCCGAAGCACAGCGGGCCCTCTGTGTTGCCCCAAGAAGCGCACCGTTTTGTCTGGGCACATGCATCTGCTGCCGGTGGGTAGAGGGAGGAGACAGGCCATGGTGCTGGGAAGACCTCCCCTTGCTGCTCGGTGAGTGAGGGAGGAGACAGGCCCTTGGTGCTGTAGACCTCCCTGCCATGGCCGGTGGTGAGGGAGGAGAAGGCCTGGTGTGGTAGACCTCCCTGGTGCCTTTTACAAGCTGCTTTCTTTTTGGGACAGTTGACCTCTGCACTTTTGGAGATAAGCACTACAACGCTTATCACACATGCCACACACCCACAAGAAATGACACACTTGCTTAACACACACACACACCAGGCAAAACACACACACACACACACACACACACAACACCAACACACACACACACACACACACACACACACACAAACACCACACACACACACACACACCACACACCACACACACACACCACACACACACACACACAACACACACCACACACACGACACGCAACAGATACTCCAACCTCCTCACTTACACACGGATGGTCCTCGGGGGCGTGGCAATGTGCTCAACCAGGCCTGGCTGGAGCCCAATTCTCTGACACCCGCCGCACCTGTGAGCGGAGCCCCACACAGAGACAGGAAACCCAAAATAACTGCTGAGTGTGTTCATCTCCCACTGAGTTGTGTGTGAGAAGACAGAGACAGACAGACCAGAGACAGAGGAGAGAGAGACAAGAGAAGAGACAACACAGAAGAGAGAGACAGAGAGAGAGAGAGTAGAGTCAGAACCAGACAGAACAGACCAGACCAGACAGACAGACAGAACAGAAACGACAGACAACAGACAGACAGACAGACCAGACAGACAGACAGACAGACAGCACAGACAGACAGAAGACAGACAGACAGACAGACAGACAGACAACAAGACAGCAGACAGACACAAAGAAAGAGAGAGAAAGAGAGAGAAGAGAGACAGACAGAACAACAGACAGACAGCAGACAGACAGACAGACAGACAGACAGACCAGACAGACAGACAGAGCCAGAGAGAAGAAGACAACACAAAGAAAAGAGAGGAAAGAAGAGAGAGAGAGAGAGACAAGACAGAACAGACAGACCAGACAGACAGACAGACAAGAAGACAGACAGACAGACCAGACAGAACATGACAGACAACAGAGAGAACAGACAGAACAGAACAGACAGAACAGACAGGCACAGACAGACAGACAGACAGACAGACAGACAGACAGACAGACAAGACCAGACAGACAGACAGACAGAACAGACAGACAGACAGACAGACAGAGCCAGAGAGAGAAGAGAGAACACAAAGAAAGAGAGAGAAAGAGAGAGAGAGAGAGAGAGAGAGACAGACAGACCCAACAGACAGACCAAGAACAGACAGAAACAGACAGACAGACAGAACAGACAGACAGAACAACAGACAGAACAGACAGAACAGAACAGATAGACAGACAGTTTGGACTCTAGTGCTACTGCCTTCATATCACCAGTCCATTCCTAATTGGTTTATTTCCTGACTAGAATAAGGATTTAGTAGCCTATACCATGTCAGAGATGTCATCAATAATTTCAATGGTGTGGAGACACACAGCCAATCATGACCTCTGAACCCTCAAGAGGCTCAGAATAAAATGTGACTGACAGTGTGGAAAACAGTAATGAACAGTCTGTGTTAGCATGCTAATGTTAACTCTCACCAGTAAACTGTGGTCGCAATTGGACAACTTCATTGAGTCATAGAAACAAAATAAATACTATTTAAGTGGATTAACATCCCTCCAGTCTTTATCAGTGTGTTGTGGTACTAGCAAAAGTGGTAAATCTGCCCCGGCAGGCACAGGCACTAAACCAAACAGGTAAGGCGGCCCAACCACAATCTCTCTGGAGCTCGCAGGCAGAGTTCCAATACGCTTCACATAGAGACACAGCTAACATCAGACACCATGCAAAAATATCATGCCCCAATACTAAAATAAAACCCAGAGGAGCGTGCACGCTGCAACCCCGGTTGGACCCCACACCCTAACACACAGTGTCAGGAAAAGTGACACACAAAAGAGAGAGAGATTAGAGAGTGAGAGAGAAAAGGAGGGGGGAAAAAAACGAAAGCGTGGTGAAAATCTGTCTGCCTGCGGTCACCCAAAAAAGCTTTGGAGCGTCCACCCATGAGGATTAGGTAAATGAGTAAAGATGTGAAGTCTGTACGTCTGTATGGTGTGTGAAGTGCGTGTGATTGTGTGTGGTGTGTGTGTGTGTGGTGTGGTGTGTGTGTGTGTGTGTGTGTGTGTGTGTGTGTGTGTGTGTGTGTTGTGGTTGTGTGTGTGAGTGAGTGAGTGAGTGAGTGAGTGATGTGTGTGTGTGTGTGGTGGTGTGGTGTGTGTGTGTGTGTGTGTGTGTGTTGTGTGTGTGCGAGTGAGTGTGTGGAGTGAATGAGTGAATGAGTGAGTGGAGTGAGTGAGTGAGTGAGTGAGTGAGTGAGTGAGTGAGTGAAGTGGAGTGAGTTTGAGTGTGTGTGTGTGGTGTGTGGTGTGTGTGGTGTGTGTGTGTGTGTGTGTGTGTGTGGTGGTGTGGTGTGTGTGTTGTGTTGGGTGGTGTGTGTTGTGTGTGTGTGTAGTGTGTGTGATGTGGTGTGTGTGTGAGTGAGTGAGTGAGTGTGAGTGAATTGAAGGTTGAAAGGGATGTGTGACTGTGTTTACACCGTTATACCTCCTTGTGTTTGTCCTCACTTGTCCCTGCTGTTTGTCAAGCAACAGGACCGCCAGTCCTCTTCAATCCCACTGGTGTGGTGTGTAACATGTGTGTAGGTTTTCGCAAATTCAGTCGTGTGTGTAGACATGTGGGGTTTAACTTCTCTGAAAAACATCCTCTGTTAATCATAACTCAGTCCCAGGCCCAGTGTTGCTCATCTAGACCCAGACAAGATTGACAGATAACCACTCTGACCTAACATGACCAAGCCGAGCGCTATCACACACACACACACACACACACACACACACACACACACAACACCACACACACACACAACAAAACAGACACACACACACACACACACACACACACACCAGCACACACACACACACACACACACACACCCCCATAACCCCGACCACGTCCGCCTCTCACACAGACTCAGGATACAAACATTCCTTTAAGGAGAATAAAAAAGCGTTTTACGTTTATTAATGTCGCAACGGTTTCACTTTAACCATCAATTGATATTTCATGTCAGAAGTGTAACTCACATCCACAAACGATCTTGTTCCATCCAAAGTTAGCACTTACATGGATAGGACAGGATTGATCAGAACACCTGTTTACAGTAATATAGGAATGATTGGTCAGAACACACTGTTTACGTAATATAGGAATGATTCTCTCATCAGAACACCTGTTTTACAGTAATATAGGATGATTTGATCAGAAACACCTAATTTACAGTACATATAGGAATGATTGATCAGAAACACCATGTTTACAGTAATATAGGAAGATGATGCAGAACACCTGTTTACAGTAATATAGGAAATGATTGATCAGAAACACTAATTTACAGTAAAATAGGAAATGATTGATCAAGAACACCTGTTTTTTACAGTAATATAAGGAATTGATTGATCAGAACACGCTGTTTACAGTAATATAGGAATGATTGATAAGAACACCTGTTTACAC
>NC_036845.1:1968105-1978504 GCF_002910315.2 Salvelinus sp. IW2-2015
TTGTCAGGTAGATTGTCAGGTAGATTGTCAGGTAGAAGTCCCAGGTCAGATCAGATGGATGTAGGTTCTAACATCCTTGACAAAGTAGTTCTACCTCCAGGATTCCTGTCTCCACCATTGCCATGGTTTCCCCCTGGGAGGAAAGGATGTCATCAACTCACTGACTCCACAACCACTAGTAGAGTCTGAAAACTAACCTGAGGTATTTCACTTTGTATAGTTATTCACGCTCTTCAATCCCTCGCTCTCTCGCTGTCTCTCTCGCTATCTCTCTCACGCATGCTCTCTCTCTATCTCTCTCTTGCTATCTCTCTCTCTCTCTTGCAGTGCGTACTGGGAGTTTTTTGGAGTTTGAGTGTTTGGTGTGAGGGCTTTGTCGTAACTTCTTTTCTTGATTCTGTCCTTGGTCTTTCCTTTCAAATTTTATTTTCTATGGTGGAGGGTTAACTTCTTTGGGACAGGGGGGGGCAGTATTGAGTAGCTTGGATAAAAAGGTGCCCAGAGTAAACTGCCTGCTACGCAGGCCTAAAAGCTAGAAATATGCATATAATTAGTAGATTTGGATAGAAAACACTCTGAAGTTTCTAAAACTGTTTGAATGATGTCTGTGAGTATAACACAACTCATATGGCAGGCAAAAACCTGAGAAAAAATCCAACCAGGAAGTGGTAAATCTGAGGTTTGTAGTTGTTCAACTCTTTGCCTATCCAAGATACAGTGGAAATGCCGGAAGCCTTCGGCTGAGTAGCCGGGAAATCACAGAGTCGGCCGGGAGGTGGGCCTGGCTCAGGGCTAGCTTCGGGGCTGGGTCACTCGGTGGCAGCTAGCTAGCTGTGATGATGAAACAGTCCGATGCTGGCAGGTATTATCCAGGCTAAAATAATTAAATAAAAAACGGCTGGTGTCTGTGCAGAAGGAAAGGCCGCTAGCAGTGGCTAACAATGGCTAAATAGCTAGTAGCTAATTAGCTGGCTAGCTTCTGATGGAGGTTCTGGCAATAAGGTCTAAAAATAGAGGATCCGTATCACATTGGGTGAGGCGGGTTACCGGAAGGTATATTTAATTTAAAAATGGAAAATAGATTGAGAATAAATAGAAATATATACAAAAAAATACGAAAAATACAAAGTACACGAGAGGACAGCAAACCACGTCTGCACTGCTACGCCATCTTGGATTCAAGATGTAATGAGATGCAGACAGCAGAGGCTGGGCCTAGTCATGCCAGGGATGGTGGTGTAGATGAGGCTGGGCCTAGTCATGCCAGAGATGGTGGTGTAGATGAGGCTGGGCCTAGTCATGCCAGGGATGGTGGTGTAGATGAGGCTGGGCCTAGTCATGCCAGAGATGTGGTGTAGATGAGGCTGGGCGCCTAAGTCATGCCAGAGATGGTGGTGTAGATGAGGCTCTGGGCCTAGTCATGCAGAATGGTGGTGTAGATGAGGCTGGGTCTAGTCCTGCAGATGGTGGTGTAGAGAGGCTGGGCATCCTGCTAGAGGTGGTGCGATGGGCTGGGCTAGTCATGCAGGATGGTGGTGTAGATGAGGCTGGGCCTAGTCATGCCAGAGAAATGGGTGGTGTTAGATGAGGCTGGGCCTAGTCATGCCAGAGATGGTGGTGTAGATGAGGCTGGGCATAGTACAGGCTAGAAGATGTGGAATAGCTGAGGCTGGGTCTAGTCCTGCTATGGATGTGGTGTAGCTGGACTGGTTTAGTCAGGCTAGAGATGGTAGGGTAGCTGAGGCTGGCCTAGTCCTGCTAATATGGTGGTGTAGATGAGGTTGTGTCTAGTCATGCTATGGATGGTGGTGTAGATGAGGCTGGGCCTAGTCGTGCTATGGAGGGTGGTGTAGATGAGGCTGGGTTTAGTCAGGTTATGCTAGTGGATGAGGAGAGTATAGTGGAGAAGTGTAAGAGACTGAGGGGGGAGGGTGTCAAGCAGAAATGGAAAAAGGGGCAGACGAAAGGAGGTGGGAGGGGAGAAGCTGGTGTGGTCAAAGGCACCATGGAACCTTTGCCTGGTGCTGGGGGAGGAGGCCCTGACCAGAGAGGAAGGGCAGGTGGTCAGGATGGGAGATGAAGATGAGGAGGAAAGTGAGTCTGAGGAAGAGGATGATGAGGAGTTTTTTTCCCCAGACTCCTCTTCAATGGGTCCGGAGCTGACAGCCAGTCAAGCAGAGGGGTCAAAGTACACGGTGAGGGAACTGACAAGGTTCCTGAAGGAGACCAAGGGAAAAAAGTTAATCTTGAGGCTTTTTTTCTGATGCGAGAAAGTTTGTAAGATCAGTACAACATGCTATGAAAAACGAGGGGCATGGTGTCCTCTCACCCAGGAAACAGTTTAGGTTGAGGAAGTGGGTCACAACAGTGCGTAAGGGTCGACCGTCAGACACTGTTTAGATGTAGAGTTTCTTTCTGGCACTGGGGCTTTTTGAGCTTTGCTATTGGTCTCTTTCTTTGCTGGCTTTTCTCCCACTTCTTATGGAGACTCTTCGGGTAGGTTTGTTTAATATAAATGGCGCCAGAGATGCGGGAAAGAGGAGTGTTTTGGGTATATATGTAAAACAGAAAATGTACAGGTGTTGTTTCTGCAGGAGACGCATAGTGATGTGGTGAATGAAGTCGATTGGGGGCTCTGGTGGAAAGGGGCAAGTGTGTTGAGCAATGGGACACATTTTAGCGCAGGGGTGGCAGTCCTTTTTGTACCGGGTCTGTCTGTAAAAATGTGCTCCTCAAAGGAGGTGTGTAGGGGTAGGCTGCTTGTTGTAAAAGCAGAAATTAACAACATGGGTGTTGTCTTTATAAATGTGTATGCGCCTAACACGAAGAGAGAGGGGGGGTTCTATTTGGGAGTCGTAGACAGGAACTCACAGGTAGCGCCTGAGGAAATGCTGGTGCTCGGCGGGGACTGGAACTGTACAATGGATTTTACGAAATACAGAAATGGGGAAGAGCCTCATTCAGGGTCAGTGGGAGTGTTAAGGGACATCTTTAACCATTTCGACCTAGTGGATGTTTGGAGAACTAAACATCCCAACACAAGACAGTATACATAAGTGAAGGTTTTTGGGGCTAGGGTGAGTGCAGCCAAAATTGATTGTTTTTACATGTCCAGGAATCAGAGCAATAGGCTGTTGGGCGCTACCATTCTCCCAGTGGGTTTTTACATGTCCAGGAATCAGAGCAATAGGCTGTTGGGTGCTACCATTCTCCCTGTGGGTTTTACATGTCCAGGAATCAGAGCAATAGGCTGTTGGTGGTCTGTGTGCGTCATGATTCCAGCAGTAGACGTAGGTGCGTGTGGTCTGATTCAGCAGTTAGACTACGGTGTTGTGGTGCGTCCTGATCAGCGTAGGCTAGGTTTGTGTGGTCCTGATCAGCAGTAGACTGGTGGTGGGTGGTCTGATTCCAGAGCTAGTTGTTGGGCTATCGCGCGCTAGCGTGTTGTGTGGTCTGATTCGCAGCAGTGCCTTAGGTGTTGTGTGCGTTCTAGACATGTTTGCAGGCGTCAGCAGTAGACTACGAGTTGGTGGTCTGACTTCAGCAGTAGGCTAGGTGTTGTGTGTCTGATTGAGCAGTAGC
Organism: Salvelinus sp. IW2-2015; assembly: GCF_002910315.2. Classification (NCBI taxonomy): domain Eukaryota; kingdom Metazoa; phylum Chordata; class Actinopteri; order Salmoniformes; family Salmonidae; genus Salvelinus; species Salvelinus sp. IW2-2015. Next base: position 1,971,688 of record NC_036845.1, read on the forward strand.
TAGACTAGTGTTGTGTGGTCTGATTCAGCTACAAGGCTAAGGTGTTGTTGGAAAACTGGTCTGATTCCGCAGTAGACTAGGTGGTGTGTGGTTCTGATTCAGCAGTAGACTAGTTGTTGCTGCTGTCTGATTCAGCAGTAGACTAGGTGTGGTGGTGGTGGTTGTGTGATTTGATGAGCCAAAATTACTACTTGTTTAATAATTTATCTCATCTGTATCTCCTCCTTAACTACAGATGTGTGGACAAACAGACCATCAACTATTTTAATAATCTCATATACCCACACACACCTGCCAGACTACAACACACCTGCCAAGCTACACACACATGTGTCCAGCTACACACACTGTGCCAGCCTACACACACACACACACCCTCCAGCACAACACACACCTGCCAGCGACACACACACCTCCAGCACACACACCACCTGCCAGCTACTGAGGATATATTCTTTCTCCATCCTTCCGCCTGAATGGCTTCAAATGAACGGTATCATTTTGGAGGCTAATTTGCCAGTGTCCTAGTCTTAGATTTCTCTGTCTACAGTCCAAATGATGAGTGTCTGTGGATGGTTGTGACGGATGGGAGCTGTACTGCTCCTATCAATGTCGTGACCAATTTAGGGTTTGTTTTCTCAGCCGCAGGAAGTCTCAAGCTGTCATACAATCAGTGTTAACAGTCCCGGTTCATCCTGGGTCCCCGTTGAGCTGATGTGTGTGTGTGTGTGTGTGTGTGTGTGTGTGTGTTGTGTGTGTGTAGTGTTGTTGTGTGTGTGGTGTTGTGTGTGTGTGTGTGTGTGTTGTGTGTTGTGTGTTGTGTGTGTGTGTGTGGTGTGTGTGTGTGTGGTGTGATGTGTGTGCTGTCTCAGAAACCCTCAGATCGTACCTAAGTCTCATATTGGAGAACAACAGGATCGTTTTGTAGATTGAATATGGATTGATTGTGATTGCATGGTTATGAGGAGTCTTGATAATAATTTCCTGAAAAATACTAAAAAGCGGGCTTTGTGTTTCGCAAACGCTGTCAGACTTTTTAGGCTAGTTAGCTGTGTGGTTCCCTCAGGCTAGTGAAGAGATGCCAACCTGTTCAACAGATGTCCTAGTAACAAACAGAGTTGTTTAGTTACCAATTTGTTGTACGTCGCCAGGAAAAATTATGTCTGGGAGTAAAAACAAGAGGTTGAAGCGTGGACTATGAAGAAATTTCGACCCTTGGACTTTAGTCTCCTTTATTGTGTTTCCCTGTCAGGTTTTTAAAAGGTACCATACTGTGTAGTATATGATTTTTGAACTGTCAAGTAAGTCACATCATCATCACCCTACACCCTAACCCCTGTCAGCCGTGCCACCCTGCCACCCTGTCACCCTTGCACACATGCCGCCCTGCCACCACTGCCACCATGACACCCGTGCCACCTGCCACCGTGTGCCACTCCGGCCAACCGTGCCACCTGCACACCCGGCCAACGTGCCACCGCTGCCACCCTGCCACCATGCCACGCCTGCCACGCCTGTGACGCGTGCCACCCTGCCTATTACTTCACCACACTTCACCCCTGAGGTTTGACCAGTAATTACCCCTCAGAGATGATGTTCCTAAGACATTCCTCACTGTACAGGCTAGTATGCTAACTCTGCCAAGTCCACATCACTCCCAAATTCTGCTCAACATCCTCGACCCGTAGTATGAGGGGGAAAAAACACGGAGAGCAGACAGAACGACTTTGTAAGTGAGACAGGTTGGCTGAGTGCGCTCTGCGTTCTCAAAGTTCAGTCAGTAGATTGTCACGGTAGAATTGTCAGGTAAGATTTTCAGGTAGATTGGTAGGTAGAAGTTCCCAGGTCAGATCGAATGATGAGTGATGACAGTAGATTGTTCAGGTAGATCTGTCAGGTAGAAGTCCCAGGTCAGATTCAGCAAATGATGAGTGAGGATAGTAGATTGTCAGGTAGATTAGTCAGGTAGATTTTCAGGTAGATTGTCATGTAGAGTTATCAAGGTAGATTGTCAGGTAGATTGTGCAGGTAGCATTGTCAGGGTAGATTCGTCAGGTAGATTATCAGGTAGATTGTCAGGTAGATTGTCAGGTCAGATTATCAGGTAGATTGTCAGGTAGATTGTCAGGTAGATTGACAGGTAGATTGTCAGGTTAGATTGTCAGGTAGATTTGTCAGGTAAAGTCCCAGGTCAGATCAGATGATGTAGGTTCTAACATCCTTGACAAAGTAGTTCTACTCCAGGATTTCCGTCTCCACCATTGCCATGGTTTCCCCCTGGGAGAAGAGGATGTCATCAACTCACTGACTCCACAACCACTAGTAGAGTCTGAAAACTAACCTGAGGTATTTCACTTTGGTATAGTTATTCACGCTCTTCAATCCCTCGCTCTCTTCGCTGTCTCTCTCGCTATCTCTCTACGCTGCTCTCTCTCTATCTCTCTCTTGCTAGTCTCTCTTCTCTCTCTGCAGTGCGTACTGGGAGTTGTTTGGAGTTTGAGTGTTTGGTGTGAGGGCTTTGTCGTAACTTCTTTTCTTGATTCTGTCCTTGGTCTTTCCTTTCAAAATTTTATTTTCTATGTGGTAGGGTTAACTTCTTTGGGACAGGGGGGGCAGTAATTGAGTAGCTTGGGATAAAAGGTGCCCAGAGTAAACGCCTGCCGTACGCAGGCCTAAAAGCTAGAATATGTTATAATTAGTAGATTTGGATAGAAAACACTCTGAAGTTCTAAAACTGTTTGAATGATGTCTGTGAGTATAACACAACTCATTATGGCAGGCAAAAACCTGAGAAAAAATCCAACCAGGAAGTGGTAAATCTTGAGGTTTGTAGTTGTTCAACTCTTGTGCCTATCCAAGATACAGTGGAAATGCCGGAAAGCCTTCGGCTGAGTAGCCGGAAATCACAGAGTCGGCCGGGAGTGGCCTGGCTCAGGGCTAGCTTCGGGGCTGGGCCTCACTGGTGGCAGCTAGCTAGCTGTTGATGATGAAACAGTCCGATGCTGGCAGGTATTATCCAGGCTAAAATAATTAAATAAAAAACGGCTGGTGTCTTGCAGAAGGAAAGGCCGCTAGCAGTGGCTAACAATGGCTAAATAGCTAGTAGCTAATTAGCGGCTACTTCTGATGGAGGTTCTCGGCAATAAGGTCTAAAAATAGAGGATCCGTATCACATTGGGTGAGGCGGGTTACCGGAGGTATATTTAATTTAAAATGGAAAATAGATTGAGAATAATAGAAAATTATACAAAAAAATACGAAAAATACAAAGTACACGAGAGGACAGCAAACCACGTCTGCACTGCTACGCCATCTTGGATTCAAGATGTAATGAGATGCAGACAGCAGAGGCTGGGCCGTTCATGCCAGGGCATGGTGGTGTAGATGAGGCGGGCCTAGTCATGCCAGAGATGGTGTGTAGATGAGGCTGGGCCTAGTCATGCCAGGGATGGTGGTGTAGATGAGGCTGGGCCTAGTCATGCCAGAGATGGTGGTGTAGATGGGCTGGGCCTAGTCATGCCAAGAGATGGTGGTGTAGATGAGGCTGGGCCTAGTCATGCCAGAGATGGTGTGTGATAGATGAGGCTGGTCTAGTCATGCTATGGATGGTGGTGTAGATGAGGCTGGGTCTAGTCCTGCTATGGATGGTGGTGTAGATGAGGTGGTCTAGTCATGCAGAGATGGTGGTGTAGATGAGGCTGGCTAGTCATGCCAGAGATGGTGGTGTAGATGAGGCTGGGCTAGTCTGCCAGAGATGGTGGTGTAGATGGGCTGGGCTAGTCAGGCTGAGATGTGGAATAGCTGAGGCTGGGTCTAGTCCTGCTATGGATTGGTGGTGTAGCTGAGGCTGGTTCTAGTCAGGCTAGAATGGTAGGGTACTGAGCTGGCCTAGTCCGCTATATGGTGGTGTAGATGAGGTTGTGTCTAGTCATGCTATGGATGTGGTGTAGATGAGGCTGGGCCTAGCGTGCTATGGAGGTGGTGTAGATGAGGCTGGTTTAGTCAGGTTATGCTATGATGAGGAGAGTATAGTGGAGAATGTAAGAGACTGAGGGGGAGGGTGTCAAGAGAAATGGAAAAAGGGCAGAGACGAAGGAGGGTGGGAGGGGAGAAGCTGGTGTGGTCAAAGCACAATGGAACCTTGCCTGGTGCTGGGGAGGAGGCCCTGACCAGAGAGGAAGGGCAGGGTGGTCAGGATGGGATGAAGATGAGGAGGAAAGTGAGTCTGAGGAAGAGGATGATGAGGAGTTTTTTTCCCCAGACTCCTCTTCAATGGGTCCGGAGCTGACAGCCAGTCAAGCAGGGGGTCAAAGTACACGTGAGGAACTGACAAGTTCCTGAAGGAGACCAAGGGAAAAAAGTTAATCTTGAGGCTTTTTTCTGATGCGAGAAAGTTTGTAAGTCAGTACAACATGCTATGAAAAACGAGGGCATGGTGTCCTCTCACCAGGAACAAGTTTAGTTGAGGAAGTGGGTCACACAGTGTAAGGGTCGACCGTCAGACACTGTTTAGATGTAGAGTTTCTTTCTGGCACTGGGGCTTTTTGAGCTTTGCTTTGTCCTTCTTTGCTGGCTTTTACTCGCACTTCTTATGGAGACTCTTCGGGTAGGTTTGTTTAATATAAATGGCGCCAGAGATGCGGGAAAGAGGAGTGTTTTGGTATATATGTAAAACAGAAATGTACAGGTGTTGTTTCTGCAGGAGACGCATATGATGTGGTGAAAGTCGATGGGCTCTGTGGAAAGGCAAGTGTTGAGAATGGGACACATTTTAGCGCAGGGGTGGCAGTCCTTTTTGTACCGGGTCTGGCTGTAAAAATGTGCTCCTCAAAGGAGGTGTGTAGGGGTAGGCTGCTTGTTGTAAAAGCAGAAATTAACACATGGTGTTGTCTTTATAAATGTGTATTGCCTAACACGAAGGAGAGGGGGGGTTCTATTTGGGGTCGTAGACAGGAACTCACAGGTAGGCCTGAGGAAATGCTGGTGCTCGGCGGGACTGGAACTGTACAATGATTTACGAAAACAGAAATGGGGAAGAGCCTCATCAGGTCAGTGGGAGTGTTAAGGACATCTTTAACCATTTCGACCTATGGATGTTTGGAGAACTAAACATCCCAACACAAGACAGTATAACAAAGTGAAGGTTTTTGGGGCTAGGGTGAGTGCAGCCAAAATTGATTGTTTTTACATGTCCAGGAATCAGACAATAGCTGTTGGGCGCTACCATTTCTCCAGTGGGTTTACATGTCCAGGAATCAGAGCAATAGCTGTTGGGGCTACCATTCTCCCTGTGGGTTTTACATGTCCAGGAATCAAGCAATAGGCTGTTGGGGCTTCCATTCTCCCTGTGGGTTTTACATGTCCAGGAATCAGAGCAATAGGCTGTTGGGTGCTACCATTCTCCCTGTGGTTTTACATGTCCAGGAATCAGAGCAATAGGCTGTTGGGTGCTACCATTCTCCCGTGGGGTTTTACATGTCCAGGAATCAGAGCAATAGGCTGTTGGCGGCACATTCTTCCCGTGGGGTTTACATGTCCAGGAATCAGAGCAATAAGGCTGCTGGGTGCTACCATTCTCTGGTGGTTTTTACATGTCCAGGAATCAGAGCAATAGGCTGCTGGGCGCTACCATTCTCCCAGTGGGGTTTACATGTCCAGGAATCAGAGCAGTAGGCTGCTGGGCGCTACCATTCTTCCAGGTGGGGTTTACATGTCCAGGAATCAAGAGCAGTAGGCTGCTGGGCGCTACCTTCTCCCTGTGGGTTTTACATGTCCAGGAACCAGAGCAATAGGTTGTTGGGTGCTACCATTCTCCCTGTGGGTTTTCATGTCCAGGAATCAGAGCAATAGGCTGCGTGGGCGCTACCATTCTCCCAGTGGGGTTTTACTGTCCAGGAATCAGAGCAGTAGGCTGCTGGCGCTACCATTCTCCCAGTGGGGTTTTTACATGTCCAGGAATCAGAGCAGTAGGCTGTGGGCGCTAACCATTCTCCCTGTGGGTTTTACATGTCCCAGAACCAAGAGCAATAGGCTGTTGGGTGCTACCATTCTTCCCTGTGGGTTTTACATGTCAGGAATCAGAGCAATAGGCTGTTGGGTGCTACCATTTCCCTGTGGGTTTTTACATGTCCAGGAATCAGAGCAATAGGCTGTTGGGCGAACCATTCTTCCTGGTGGGGTTTTACACTGTCAGGAATCAGAGCAATAGGCTGCTGGGCGCTACCATTCTCCCAGTGGGGTTTTACATGTCCAGGAATCAGAGCAGTAGGCTTGCTGGGCGCTTACCATTCTCCGTGGGTTTTACATGTCCAGGAATCAGAGCAATAGGCTGTTGGGTGCTAACCTTCTCCCAGTCGCGGTTTTACATGTCTAGGAATCGGAGCAATAGGCTGCTGGGGCTCCATTCTCTGTGGGGTTTTACATGTCCAGGAATCAGAGCAATAGGCTGCTGGGCGCTACCATTCTCCCAGTGGGTTTTACATGTCCAGGAATCAGAGCAGTAGGCTGCTGGCGCTACCATTCTCCCGTGGGTTTTACATGTCCAGGAATCAAAGCAGTAGGCTGCTGGCGCTGCCATTCTCCCGTGGGGTTTTACATGTCCAGGAATCAGAGCAATAGGCTGTTGGCACTACCATTCTCCCAGTGTGGGTTTTACATTCCAGAATCAGAGCAATAGGCCTGTTGGGTGCTACCATTTCTCCCGTGGGTTTTTACATGTCCAGGATCAGAGCAATAGGCTGCTGGCGCTACCATTCTGCTTAATGTAAAGCTCTTTCAAAATGCTACTTTCTGCTCAGGTTTCAAGATTTTTTCGGGA
>NC_036845.1:1978720-1989325 GCF_002910315.2 Salvelinus sp. IW2-2015
TTTTTTGGGAAAGATGGAGGCAGCGAAGAGAGGAGTACGAGTCTCTGAGTCAATGGTGGGATGTGGGGAAAGTCCAAATTTGGCTTTTCTGTCAACAGTATAAATCTCTCTCATCCTCAGAGGCTTGGAGAGTACTGGGGGAAATTGAGCGTTGTATTAGTGAGATAGAGGTAGAGATGATGGGGCAAGGCAATGTAGGCCTTCAGGCWAATTTATTTGAATTACCAGTTTTTTCCAGGTTAAAGCAAAGGGAGCACTTGTAAGAGCTAGGTTCTCCATGCTCAAGGAGATGGGTGCTCCCAGCTCCTTCTTTGGTTTGGAAAGACAGAGCGGTGAAGCCAAGGGTATGCATTGTCTACAGCTGTCTGATGGGGGGGGTGACCTCTGCTGTGGGGGAGATGCGGGAGCAAACTGTGGAGTTTTATACTGAGTTGTGTAAGGCAGAAATGTGTGATCCAATGTGTGCTCAGGTCTTGTTTTCAGAACTCCCTAAGCTCTCTCTGGCAAAGAGGGATGAAATGGACATTCCTCTGTTGTCCCATGAACTGGCAGAGGCCGTAACCCAGATGTCCCCCGGCCGTTCACCGGGGGTCGATGGACTCCCAGTGGAGTTTTATAAAAATTCTGTGGAATAATTGGACTAGACTTCTTTTGCGTGTTGCGTGAATGCGTCGAGATAGGAGAGTTGCAGATGATCTGCCGTCGGGCGGCTCTGAGTCTCCTGCCCAGAGAGGTTGTAATGTCAACTTTGGACTGGTCTCTTTAGATCAAGAGAAGGATTTTGATAGAGTGGACCATGAGTATCTGTTTAATATATAATGTGATGTCTGTGTTTTTTTAGGTTTAGGAAAATTATTTTGACCTGTGTGAAGATGTTGTATGCTGGGGCGTCATGTATGGTCAAGGTGGGAGGGGGGCTCAGTAGGCCAGTCTGGGTGAGACGGGGCATTAGNTTGACCTGTGTGAAGATGTTGTATGCTGGGGCGTCATGTATGGTCAAGGTGGGAGGGGGGCTCAGTAGGCCAGTCTGGGTGAGACGGGGCATTAGACAAGGATGCCCTCTATCGGGGGCAGTTATATACATTAGCCATTGAACCCTTTTTGGGCCTGCTACACAGGAGACTGCAGGGAGTGTGCTGGACAGGCATGGGTGTGTTGACAGTCATAGTAGTGTCAGCATATGCAGATGACATTTCTGTGATGGTTAGGGATAGTCAGGATAGCAGGTCTCTCAGACTTTTACTCTGCAGTGCTGAGGGCCTGGCAGCTGCTAATGCCCAAATGAGAAGGAGGAGTGGAGCCTGGGCTGTGGGTGTGGGAGGAGCCTATCTTCCACAACCCCAYCATCCCTTTGAGATCAGTTCAGTCGGCCACCCTGCAGAGGCGACTGATGGCAGCGGGCTTACTAAGGCTAGGTGACCAGCGACTGCTGGGAGAGGATGGGTGGAAAACCCCGGAAGTCCTGGCACAACAAACAGGAATAAAGTCTCTTAGGCTGCTGGAGAGATTCCTGGAGGAGGTCCAGGAGGCACTGAGCCGGTAAGGGGGGTGTTTGAGTGGCCAAAGGGGGAGGGGCCACCAATGTTTCCGCCACTGCAGCTGACGGCAGAGACTGGGGACTGGCAAGGGGGTCTGGTGGACTTGTTAGATTTTAACACTCCGAGCCTGGGGGAGTTTGAGGGGGTCGGAGGTAAAGCCCTCTACAACCTCTGCGTTAAGGTTAGGAACATTAGGAGCCAAACAGGAGTGAAGGCACATCAGTGGCAGGGGATATGTGGGGCGGAGAGTATGGTGGGTTTTAGATGGAGGTCAGGGGACCTCCAGTGGAGGGTTCTACATGGAGCCCTGTCCACTAACAGCTGGTTGGCACGGGTTGATCCGGGAATCGGGCAGGGGTGTCCTTTCTGCGTTATGAGAGAAATGGTGATTCATGTGTTTTCTGTGTGCACCAGGTTAATGCCATTAATGTCTCTGTTGGAATGTCTGTGTGAGAGGTTGGGAGTGGTTTTTGCTGTTGGGATGTTTATAATGGGGTACAGGTATTCAAATATGGAAAAGGCCAAATGTTGTCTATTTGGCTAACGAGGAGGAACAGGGTCAAAGGTGGGGGGATAACAGACCCTTTACTATTGTTTAATGGGATGGTCTCTGCGCGCCTTAGGGTGGAATTTGAGTTCTGTAAAATGATAAAACGTTTGGAGATGTTTCAGGAGATATGTTGTGTTGGGGAGCTGTCTATATAGCTGGGGAAGATGTTTTGGATATATGTTGTAGAAATGGTGAGGTTTTGGAGGTTATTGTGATATGTTGTGTTCTGTTTCATGGGGTAGAGGGAAAGGTGAGTATGTTACATATATGTATGCAGTACAGGATATATTTTGGTGTTATATTTTAAGGGGAGGTGGTGAGGTTTTAATGAAATTAGATTGTTTCATTGAAGAGACAAAAAGTCAAAAGTGTCTCGCTCTCTCTCTCTCTCTCTCTCTCTCTCTCTCTCTCTCTCTCTCTTTCTCCCTCTCTCTCTCTCTCTCTCTCTCTCTCTCTCTCTCTCTCTCTCTCTCTCTCTCTCTCTCTCGCTATCTCTATCTCTCGCTCTCTCTCTCTCCATCGCTCTTTCACTTTCTCTCACTCTCTCGCTCTCTCTCTCGCTCCCTCCCTCTCTCTCTTGCTATCCCCCTCTCTCTCTCGCTCTTTCTCTCACTCTCTCGCTCTGTTCCAGCAGTTGAGATGTAGACATACTTAAAGCTGGGTTTTATGTGCTATTTCCACTCTATGAAGAATAATACTTTGAAATTGTGAAAATTAGAATAATGCCCTTTTAGTGTAAGAGCTATTTTTTTTTAAACTGTTGGAATTTCAGCTTGTTTTGGTGGGATGATGTTTTGGCCTGCCTGGTGACATCACCATAAGTTAATAGACCAATAACAAAGAGAGTTCCAAACCTCTCTGCCAATGACAACTAGTTTTCAGGTTACATATCCCTCCCATTAGGCCTCTCACTTAGACCACTCCCAGACAGTCCTAGCTAAATACTTGCTTGAGAAATTGCTTTTTGCTAAGAAGCTATTTTTGTTTCTTTTGACCATTTTAATTTAAAATATTCACAGTAAGGCACTTAATTGTTACCCAGAAATGATTTGATATTGAGATGGAAATGGCTGCATTGGACTGGCGGTGCCAGTTAGGCTGGGAGGGGAGGCTGGCTGGTTGATGCACTGTAACAGCTGCTGATGGTGGTGGATGTAGGCCCCTGCACCGCAGACCCAGTCCCAGGGATGGAGCCTCCAGATGGGATGTGTTTCAGGCTGCTCATGCCTGTATCCTCAGGATGAAGCTCCATCTTGGATGGTAGTGCAAAAGCAATTAACAACCTGCCTGTCATTAATGAGGAGAACGTTTTACCATTAGCTACAGGCTGTATGTGACTTTGTATGTATAAAAGCTGAAATCTATAGTACAGTATACAGTAAGAACACAAGAGAATACAGGATGAAATTATTCATTTATTGTGTGTTTTTTAACAATATAACACAAAGCTATGAAGTCAGTCAGTTTTACTTTAAATGTCAATGTATCTATATTGTTTGGCTAACCTTGTTACAGCCCCCCTTCCCCCCAGTGTAGTGGTGTATTATAGGCTAACTGGTATTCTAGCTGGTACTCTCCCTGTGTGTGTGTGTGTGCCAGTGTGCGTCTGTCTCTCTCTCTTTGCTGAGATTGCTGTAGTCTGCCTTCCTCCCATTTATTTAGTATGCCCAGTGATGGATTGCTTTAATAAAGGTAGGTGCCGTACCCCCCAAAAATGAGCAGGATTGATTAGCAACATCTGCATTTTGCTGGATAAACAGAGCAAGAGCCAGGAAGACCTGCTAAATAATGAAGCCCCACAATACCGTTTTTTTACTCTCTCTMTCAATTTCAATTTCAATTTAAGGGATTTATTGGCATTGGAAACAAATGTGTACATTGCCAAAGCAAGTGAAAAAGAAAATAAACAAAAGTGAAGCAAACAATAAAAAAATCGACAGTGAACATTACACTCACAAAAGTTCCAAAAGAATAAAGACAATTTAAACATCAATATGTCTATTTACAGTGTTGTAATGATTTGCAAATAGTTAAAGAACAAAATATAGGTTGTATTTGCAATGGTGTTTGTTCTTCACTGGTTGCCCTTTTCTTGTGGCAACAGGTCACACATCTTGCTGCTGTGATGTCACACTGTGGTATTTCACCCAGTAGATATGGGAGTTTTTCAAAATTGGATTTTTTTTTCAAATTCTTTGTGGGTCTGTGTAATCTGAGGGAAATATAGAGGCGGGGGGGCAATGCAAATAGTCTGGGTAACCATTTGATTAGATGTTCAGGAGTCTTATGGCTTTGGGGTAGAAGCTGTTTAGAAGCCTCTTGGACCTAGACTTGGTGCTCTGGTACCGCTTGCCGTGCGGTACCCGAGAGAACAGTCTATGACTAGGTTGGCTGGAGTTTTTTGACAATTTTTACGGCCTTCCTCTGACACTGCCTAGTAAAGTCGTCCTGGATGGCAGGAAGCTTAAACCCAGTGATGTACTGGGCCGTACGCACTACCCCCTGTCGTGCCTTGCGGTCGGAGGCCGAGCAGTTGCCATTCACCACGGTGAAGGCGTAGGCTCAGGTTTTCTGGGTCTCTGTGTTTTTGGTTGAACAGGTTTCTCAATTTCTTTCTTAGGTTATTGCATTCTTCATCAGACAATTTGTTATTGTTGTTAATTTGTGGGAGGGAATGCTGTCACCTCCAGGTAGGTGTTTGTCCCCCTGTGTGCTGAGGGTGTCGGGTTCTTGTCCAGTTCTGGCATTTAGGTCACCACAGACTACTACATGTCCCTGGTCCTGGAAATGGTTGATCTCCCCCTCTAGGATGGAGAAGCAGTCATCGTTGAAGTATGGGGATTCTATTAGGGGGATATAGGTTGCACACTTGAGGCCATTTTTCTCTGTTGTGATCATTTCCTTATTGAATTCTAGCCAGATGTAAAATGTTCCTGTTTTGACTAATTTAATGGAGTGGGTTATGTCTGCTCTATACCAAATTAGCATACCACCTGAGTCTCTTCCCTGTTTCACAGGAAACATAGTTTCATAGTTTGGTGGATAGGACTACCAGCTCTCTGTAACCTAGAGGGCAACCAGTGGGTCCGTCTCCTCTTTACCAGGTGTCTTGTAGGATGACAATGTCTGTCACGTTCGTCGTATTGAGGAGACCAAGGCGCAGCGTGATATGAATACATTCTTCTTTTAATAAAGGAAGAACACTGAACAAACTAACAAAGTAACAAAAAAACGACCGTGAAGCTAAATCGAACGAGTGCTGACATGCAACTCCACATAGACAACTACCCATAAAACCTAAATGGAAAATGGCAACCTAAATAGGATCCCCAATAAGAGACAACGATAAACAGCTGCCTCTGATTGGGAACCAATTCAGGCCACCATAAACCTACATTACCTAGACATACAAAATCCCCATAGATATACCCACCCTCGTCACACCCTGACCTGCCCAAAATAATACAGAAAATATAGAAAACTAAGGTCAGGGCGTGACAGTACCCCCCCTCCCAAAGGTGCGGACTCCGGTCGCAAAACCTGAACTTATAGGGGAGGGTCTGGGTGGCATTTCTCCGCGGTGGTGGCTCTGGTGAGGGACGTAGACCCCGCTCCACCTCTGGCTTGGCCCACTTAGGTGGCGCCTCTAGAGCGGGGACCCTCGCTGCCGACCCCGGACTGGGGACACCCGTAGCGGGCCCCGGACTGGGGACCCTCGTAGCAGGACCCGGACTGGAGGGCATCTCTGGAAGCTCCGGACTGAAGGGCGCCTCTGGAGGCTCCGGACTGAAGGGCGCCTCTGGAACTCCGGACTGAAGGGCGACTCTGGAGGCTCCGGACTGGAGGGCGCCTCTGGAAGGTCCGGACTGAAGGGCGACTCTGGAGGCTCCGGGCTGGAGGACGTCTCTGGAGGCTCCGGCTGGAGACCGTCGCTGGAGGCTCCGGACTGGAGACCCCCGTTGGAGGCTTCGTGCCATGTCTACCCCTGGAGGCTTCTTGCCATGGATCATCACTGAGGCTTCTTGCCATGGTCAATCACTGGAGGCTTCGTGCCATGGATGATCACTGGAGGCTTCGTGCCATGGATCATCACTGGAGGCTTCGTGCCATGGATCATCCACTGGAGGCCTTCTTGCCATGGATCATCACTGGAGGCTTCGTGCCATGGATCATCCACTGGAGGCTTCTGCCAATGGATCACCACTGGAGGCCCTTCGTGCCATGGATCATCACTGGAGGCTTCGTGCCATGGATCATCACTAGAGGCTTCGTGCCATGGATCATCACTGGAGGCTTCTTGCCATGGATCCTCACTGGAGTGAGGAGACACACTGGAAGCCTGGCTCTGGGAGCAGGCACAGGACTCACCAGGCTGGTGAGACATGCAGGAGGCCTTGTCCTTGGCCAAGGCACCGGATACACTGGGCCGTGGAGGCGCACTGGAGGTCTCGAGCTAAGAGCCTGCACAACCCGTCCTGGCTGGATGGTGACTTTGGCCCGGCACGTGCGGGGCACAGGCACAGGACACACTGGGCTGTGCGGACGCACTGGAGACACAGTGCGCAGAGCCGGCGCAGGATATCCTGGGCCGTAGAGACGTACTGGAGGTCTGGARAGCAGGGYTGGCACAATCCTTCCTGGCTGGAGGCTCACCCTATCCCGGCAGATGCGAGGAGCTGGAATATAGCGCACCGGGCTATGAGTGTGCACTGGGGACACCATGCGCATCACCCCATAGCACGGGGCCTGACCAGTCACATGCTCGCCACGGTAAGCACGGGGAGTTGGCTAAGGTCTCCAACCTGACTTTGCCACACTCCACGTGTCCCCCCCCCAAAAAAATTCTGGGGCTGCCTCTCGTGCACGCCTCTCTGAGCCAACTCCTCGTAGCGTTGCCACTCCGCCTTASCTGCTTCCAGCTCCTCTTTAGGATGGCAATATTCTCCCGTCTGTGCCCAGGGTCCCTTGCCGTCCAGGATTTCCTCCCATGTCCAACTCTCCAAAAAACGCTCCTCCCTCTTACCACGCTGCTTGGTCTTTTGGTGGTGGGTAGTTCTGTCACGTTCGTCGTATTGAGGAGACCAAGGCGCAGCGTGATATGAATACATTCTACTTTTAATAAATGAAGAACACTGAACAAACTAACAAAGTAACAAAAATGAACGTGAAGCTAAATAGAAGGAGTGCTGACATGCAACTCCACATAGACAACTATGAAATGGAAACCTAAAACCTAAATGGAAAATGGCAACCTAAATAGGATCCCCAATAAGAGACAACGATAAACAGCTGCCTCTGATWGGGAACCAATTCAGGCCACCATAAACCTACATTACCTAGACATACAAAATCCCCATAGATAAACAAAAACCCTAGACAAGACAAAAACACACATACCCACCCCCGTCATACCCTGACCTGCCCAAAATAATACAGAAAATATAGAAAACTAAGGTCAGGGCGTGACAATGTCTGTATTTCCAAAGGTATGGATCACCACCTGTCTCTTATACACATCTAGATGTGTATAAGAGACAGGAAGGTAGGTCTGATAGGTCTGGGGGGGCCTATATAGGGTGTGGCCAGGGTTTGCTTGGGGTGGTCTTGGCTGGTTGGTGTGCAGCTGGTGATGCTGTGGTCTGGATGTAGGTCCTCTTTTGGCGTGGGTTCTCTCAGTGCAGGTCTTGGATGGTGTCTCGCTGGTCTGGGCCGGGTGTCCGTTGCTCTGTTGCTCCAGTGTGAGGTGCTGAGGCTGCGGTTGAGGGTGACGTCCTTCAGAGTCCTGGCAAAAGTTGGGATTGCTGCCTTGTAGAGGTGGACCTGGTCGTAAAGGCTGTTCAAGTCTAGGGTGGAGTGGTGGGCCAGGTAGACATGAGGTTTTGAGGCACAGTCCTGGGAAATGCTTGCGTTCACACGTTGTATGCTGAACGTCTTTTCGTGTTAGCAGGGTGGAGATAACCACTTGTGCATTGGGGAAAGGGGAAGAAACTTTTCCAACCACCCTTCCCTGCTGGGCCTTCAGGTCATTTGTGTCCATGTGAATTATAATGTGGCTGGGGACCCTAGTCTGTCCAGGACATGTCTAGTGTTTGGAGTTGAGCCACTGTGTTTGGAAAAAAGTTTATCCTCTTGAATGTTTTTGCCATTTGAGTCAATGAGGAGCACAGTCTCCGGCTTTTGTATGTCCTCAGTGGATGTGAGGGGATTGTCAGGAGAGCTATTAGGGGAGCTGACAGGGGGGCTGTTAGGAAGGGGTGGGGTCCGTTGGGTTGGTGGGTCCTGTGTTGTCTGTCCCATTGTGGTGTTGAGGTTGTGGTCTGGTTCTGAGGTGGGCTGTTCTGCTGGCTTCTCTGGGGGAGTGTCCTGCTCTCTGTCACACCTCAGCTTTGTCACCTCCTCCTTCAGTGCCATGTGTGCCTCTTTAAGTTCTCTCACCTCACTCCGTAGAGCAGCCAGCTCTCTCAGACAGCCGTCCAGTTCCACCTTCCGCCCTCCGGGTCTTGTTGGGGGGTGTTGTTCTGGTCTGTTTTGTGGGTTTGTTCTGTCTGGATTGTGTGGACCAGCTCTCTGAGCTCCACCATCTCTCTCTCCAGATCTGTGAATTTATCCCTCTCAATGATGTTGGACCAGTGCAGTTGTGGGACCTGGGTGTGGTTCAGTGCTGGGGGGGGGGGGGGGGGGTGACATCCTCGTCTGCGGAACAGGTTGAAGAGGTGTGATTCCCAGATCACTCAGAGATGGGGAGTCCATCACAGACAGCTTTTCCTGCTGGGGCTCTCTCTTTGATCCTGTAAAAGTCCTTCCTGGAAACTGCATGAGGATGCCCTGACCATTACTGTCCCAGACTGTTCCCTTGAAAGAGGTGTTTACATTTCTTCAATGTCTGATATTCTGAGTTTCCACCCCTGGGCCAAAAACCCAAATCTCTTAACAATAGAGGTAGTGTGCTGTTATTCTCCTCCTATACTAATTGAGGTAGGTGCTTGTTATTCTCTTTAACATAGGGGTAGTGGTGCTGTTATTCTCTACTAACATAGGGGTAGTGTGCTCGTTATTCTTCTCTACTAACATAGGGGTAGGATGGTGCTGTTATTCTCCTCTTAACATAGGGGTAGTTTGTGCTGTTAATTCTCTAACTAACATAGGGGTAGTGTGCTGTTATTCTGCTACTAACATGGGTAGTGTGCTTGTTATTCTCTGCCTAAGCATAAGGGGTAAGTGTGGCTGTTATTCATCTACTAACATAGGGGTAGTGTGCTGTTATTCTCTCTAACATAGGGGTAGTGTGCTGTTATTCTCTCCTAACATAGGGGTAGTGTGGCGTTATTCTCTACTAACAATAGGGGTAGTGTGGCTGTATTCTCTCCTAACCATAGGGGTAGTGTGGCTGTTATTCCTGCCTCTAACATAGGGGTAGTGTGGCTGTTATTCTCTCCTAACATAGGGGAGTGTGTGTTATTCTCTCACTACAAGGGGTAGTGTGCTGTTATTCCTCTCCTAACATAGGGGTAGTGTGCTGTTATTCTCTCTTTCACATAGGGGTAGTGTGGCTGTTATAGCACTGTAACTTACATCTCCCTCTTTGTAGCAGTCAGCAAATAGTGTCTCTGGACCGTCCTTGAGGAGTTTTTTTAAACTTATTCGCGTGCAGTGTTATTTTTAAATATCCCATGGGCCTACTGTATTATACATGACGCTTGGCACAAGGGATTAAAGCCATGGGGGATTCAAAGCCTCTGCATTTGGGTTGGGGGTGCTGTGAAACTCTCCTGCCATTGTTTGGGTTTTAAGATTTTCACACCTTCACTTTTCAGACTTTAGTGCTAATTGAAGTTGCAGCCAGGTCAGTTCTGTCCTAGCAGCTTGGTAGCTTAGTAGCCTATTAATTAAGCCTTTAATATATCGAAATTACCTAGAGATGATTTGTCTTACATGTTTTGGCTTTTTCAGAAGAAGGTTCAGACTGAAACATTAATCACTCAGTTTTTGTTGTTGGAATGGTATTTCCAGGTTCCACATGTAGATTTCTTCAAGACAAGGTTTTCTTTTGTTAGAAGTTTTGCTTGGTAGTCCTCTGATGAGGGCTCCCGAGTGGTGGCAGAAGTCCAGGCACTGCACTCAGTGCTAGAGGCATCAACTACAGACCCTGGTTCATTCCAGGCTGTTATCAACTACATCCGTGATTGGGAGTACCATAAGGAGTGCACAAATT
The DNA here is from genome assembly GCF_002910315.2 of Salvelinus sp. IW2-2015. Classification (NCBI taxonomy): domain Eukaryota; kingdom Metazoa; phylum Chordata; class Actinopteri; order Salmoniformes; family Salmonidae; genus Salvelinus; species Salvelinus sp. IW2-2015. Next base: position 1,989,021 of record NC_036845.1, read on the forward strand.
GGCCGGCAGCGTCGTCCGGGTTAGGGTTTGCTGGTTGTAGGCTGTCATTGAATAAATAAGAAATTTGTTCTTATTAACTGACCTGTATAGTTAAAATGAGGTTAATAATATTTTAAAAAGTCCATTCGGTATTTTTGTCCCAAAATCAAGGTTTTATCCTATTCTCTCTCTCTTATCCTCTCTCTCTCTCTCTCTCTCTCTTCTCTCTCTCTCTCTCTCTCTCTCTCTCTCTCTCTCTCCTCTTCCTCTCTCTCTCTCTCTTCCTCTCTCTCTCTCTCTCTCTCTCTCTCTCTCTCTCTCTCTCT
>NC_036845.1:1991925-1993677 GCF_002910315.2 Salvelinus sp. IW2-2015
GCGACTGAGGAAGAGGGAGTTATATTCTCAGATCAGAGCTTTACAAAATGCAAGTCCACTATTTTCACATTTTCTGATACAGTATATTACGGTATCTGAATTCAAATAAGCATAGCTGTTCCCATGAATATATGCACAGTATATATACAGTATATATATAGTTCCAGTGCAGTCAGACAGGCATTTCTAGGAATACACATGTATTTGGTTGACTGGAAATACTTTGCTATCCCCTTCCTGAACCAATCACAGGACGGAAACTCTCAGGGCCTTGACACAGACAGGGTGAGCTCGAGGTGCCAAGCTCACGTCACCCTGAGAGAGACAAGTGACATTTATTTACTGTAACAGACACACACACACATACATACACACACACACACACACACACACAACCACACACAACCACACACACCTCCGATTAGGGCAATGGTAAACATCCATGTGTGTATTATTCCACTGTGACCTCGGTTGCTGTGGGCTGATACGGGTCACAGACAAGAGACACACTCCTCATTCTCTCTCTCACACAGTGCTGTATGTTCCCTCTGTTTCTATCTCTCCGTCATCTATGTATCTCTCACTCCCTCGCTCATTCACATGCAAGGTCATGGTATCGCAGCGAGACCACAGCTGCCGTCTGACTATAAAAATAAACAGCAGACATTTAATAACATTGGTGTGATCTTCCTATCTCTATCTCACCTCCCTTTATCTTTCTCTCTATATTTCTCTCTCTCTTCTCCCTCTTTCTCTCTCTCTCTCCTCCCTCTATCTTTCTCTCTCTCACCTCCCTTTATCTTTCTCTCTCTCTTCTCCCTCTATCTTTCTCTTTCTCTCTCTTCTCCCTCTATCTCTCTCTCTCTCTCTCTCTCTCGACCTCCCTTTATCCTTTCTCCTCTCTATCTCTCTCTCTCCCCTCCCTCTAATTATCTCTCTCTCTCCTCCTCTATCTATCTCTCTCTCTCTATCTCTCTCTCTCTCCCTCTATCTTTCTCTCTCCTCCCTATCTCTACTCTCAACTCTCCTCCCTCTATCTTTCTCTCTCTCTCTCTCATCCGTCTACTTTCTCTCTATATTCTCTCTCTCCTCTTCTCCTTCTATCAATTCAATTCAAATTCAATTCAAGGGCTTTATTGGCATGGGAAACATGTGTTAACATTGCCAAAGCAGTGAGGTAGATAAATACAACAAAGTGAAAAAACAATACAAATTAACAGTAAACATTACACATACAGAAGTTTCAAAACAATGAAAGACTATTACAAATGTCATATTATATATATACAGTGTTTGTAAACAATGTACAAATGGTTAAAGCACAAAAGTTAAAAATAATAAGCATAAATATGGGTTTGTATTTACAATGGTGGTTTTGTTCTTTCACTGGTTGCCCCTTTCTTGTGGCAACAGGTCACAAATCTTGCTGCTGTGTGGCACACTGTGGAATTTCACCCAGTAGAATATGGGAGTTTATCAAAATTGGATTTGTTTTTCAAATTCTTTGTGGATCTGTGTAATCTGAGGGAAATATGTCTCTCTAATAGGTCATACATTGGGCAGGAGGTTAGGAAGTGCGCTCAGTTTTCCACCTCATTTTGTGGGCAGTGAGCACATAGCCTGTCTTCTCTTGAGAGCCATGTCTGCCTACGGCGGCTTTCTCAATAGCAAGGCTATGCTCACTGAGTCTGTACATAGTCAAAAGCTTTCCTTAAGTTTGGGTCAGTCACAGTGGTCAGGTATTCTGCCACT
>NC_036845.1:1994994-2008958 GCF_002910315.2 Salvelinus sp. IW2-2015
GCGTAATTTGGTAAAAAGCCAATTTGAATTTGCTTCAGTACATTGGTTTTCATTGAGGGAAATGTACGAGTCTGCTGTTAATGATAATGCAGAGTATTTTCCCAAAGTTACTTGTGACGCATATTCCACGGTAGTTATTGGGGTCAAATGGTCCCACTTTTGTGGATGTGGATCAGTCCTTGGTTCCAATATTTGGTTAAGAGACGATGTTTTAAAGAGTTTTATATGCCAATTTGGAAATTTGTTGTCTGTATATTTGATCATTTCATTAAGGATACCATCAACACCACAGGCCTTTTTGGGTTGGAGGGTTTATTTTGTCCTGAACTTCATTCAAGGTAATGGAGAATCCAGTGGGTTCTGGTAGTCTTTTAATAGTTGATTCTAGGATTTTGTATTTGATCATGTATATGTTTTTGCTCTTTTATTCTTTTGTTATAGAGCCAAAAAGATTGGAGAAGTGGTTTACCCATACATCTAGATTTTGGAAGATAATTCTTCGTGTTGTTGTTTTGTTTAGTGTTTTCCAATTTTCCAGATTGGTTAGAGTCTATGGATTCTTAATACATTGAGCTGATTTCTGACGTGCTGTTCTTCTTTTTTCCGTAGTGTATTTCTGTACTTGTTTTTTAGTGATTCACCATAGTGAAGGCGTAGACTCAGGTTTTCCGGGTCTTATGTTTTTGTTTGGACAGGTTTCTCAATTATTTCTTAGATTTTTGCATTCTTATCAAACATTTGTTCATTGTTGTTCATTTTCTTCGGTTTTCTATTTGAGATTTTTTAGATTTGATAGGGAAGCTGAGAGGTCAAAAATACTGTTAAGATTTTCTACTGCCAAGTTTACACCTTCACTATTGCAGTGGACGTTTTACCAGGAAGTTGTCTAAAAGGGATTGAATTTGCTGTTGCCTAATTGTTTTTTGGTAGGTTCCAAACTGCAATTCTTCCATCTATAGCATTTTCTTAATGTTACTCAGTTTCTTTGGCTTTTTTGATGCCTCTATGATTGAGTATGCTCTTGTTCAAGTAGGACTGTGATTTTCTGTGGTCTGATAGGGGTGTCAGTGGGCTGACTGTGAACGCTCTGAGAGGACTCTGGGTTGAGGTCATGTGATAAAGTAGTCTTACAGTGCTACTGCCAAGAGATGAGCTATAGGTTTACCTACCATAGGAGTCCCCTCGAAGCTACCATTGACTATGTACTACCCAGGTGCGACAGAGCTGCAGGAGTTGTGACCCGTTTTGTTGGTTATGTTGTCATTAGTTGTGCCTAGGTGGGCATATGGGGGAGGGAATGCTGTCACCTCCAGGTAAGTGTTTGTCCCCCTGTGTGCTGAGGGTTTCAGGTTCCTGTCCAGTTCTGGCATTTAGGTCGCCACAGACTAATACATGTCCCTGGGCCTGCGAAATGTTGATTTCCCCCTCCAGGATGGAGAAGCTGTCTTCATTAAAGTATGGGGATTCTAGTGGGGGGATATAGGTAGCACACAGGAGACAATTTTTCTCTGTTAAGATAATTTCCTTTTGAATTTCTAGCCAAATGTAAAATGTTCCTGTTTTGATTAATTAATGGAGTGAGTTAGGTCTGCCTTTATACCAAATTAGCATTCCCCCTGAGTCCCTTCCCTGTTTCACACCTGGTTAGTTTGGGATGGGACTACCAGCTCTCTGTAACTAGAGGGCACAAGTGGGTCCGTCTCCTCTATACCATGTTTCTTGCAGGATGACAATGTCTGCATTACCGATTTCTTTGGTGAAGTCCGGGTTCCTGCTCTTTAGGCCAAAGGCAGATGACCTCAGACCTTGGATATTCCAGGATGATATATAGTGAAGGCTTTTTTGTCCATAAAGTGTCCAATGTTGTTGGTCGGGGTTTGGCCTCAGGCCAGTAAGTGTGAGCAGAGCCTGCTGAGCATCTGGTACATGCCGTTGGCTTGGGCGAGTGTAAGAGTGGGGGTTGGGCCTGTTTGCCCGCTCACTACCTGGGCGTATGTGTGACTTCCATGTTGATGCCCTCTTTGCGGGGTGGGGTGCATGGGTGGCAGGAGTGGCATGGGTCTGATCTGAGGGGGCCTAAATTGGGTGTGGGCATGGTTGATGTGGGGGGTGTGTAGGTCCAGGGGGGGGTCCTGGAGGTCTTGGAGGGTGTCTCGCTGGTCTGGGTGGGGTGTCTATTGATCTGTTGCTCCTGTGTGAAGTGTTGGGCTTTCGTTTGAGAGCGATGTCCTTTAGAGTCCGGGCAAAGGTGGGCACTGCTGCCTTGTAGAGGTGGACCTGGTCATAGAGGCTGTTCAAGTCCAGGGTGGAGTGGTGGGCCAGAAAAACATTTGGTTTTGAGGCACAGTCACGGGAAATGCTTGCGTTTACCCGCTGTATTGTAGCAGGGTGGAAGTCTTTTCGTGGTAGCAGGGTCTCTATCTCTCTCTCTTCTCCTCCCTCTATCCTTCTCTCTATATTTCTATCTCTTCTTCCTCCTCTCTCTCACCTCCCTCTATATTCTCTCTTCTTTCACCTCCCTCTATTATTTCTCTCTCTTTCACCTCCCTCTATCTTTCTCTCTCTCTCCTCCCTCTATCTTTCTCTCTCTCTCCTCCCTCTATCTTTCTCTCCCTCATCTCCCTCTATCTCACCTCCCTCTATTTTCACCTCCCTCTATATTTCTTCTCTCTCTCTCTCTCATCCCTCTCGCCCTCCTTCCTCTATCTTTCTCTCTCTCTCCTCCCTCTATCTTTCTCTCCCTCATCTCCCTCTCTCACTCCCTGTATTTTTCTCACCTCCCTCTATATTTCTTTCTTCTCTCTTCTCATCCCTCTCGCTCTCCTCCCTCTATCTTTCTCTCTCCTCCCTCTATCTTTCTCTCTCTCACCTCCCTCTATTTTTTCTCACCTCCCTCTATATTTCTTTCTCTCTCTCTCTCATCCATCTCGCTCTCCTCCCTCTATCTTTCTCTCTCTCACCTCCCTTCATATTTCTCTCTCTTCTCTCTTCTCTCTCTCCTCCTCTTTCTCTCTCTCTCTCCTCCCTCTATCGTTATCTCTCTCTTTCCTCCCTCCATCTTTCTCTCTCTCACCTCCCTAACTCTCCCTAATTCCTCTCCTTCACTCCTCTCTTTCTATATTACTCTCTCTACTCTGTCTTGCTCCTCATTGTTCTTCCAGGTGTCTGTTTGCTGACTAGAACTGGCAGAAATGTAATACATTGTTTAACATGGGTGTCAGTTTCCACATGGAAATGAAAGACGCCATAGAGAGGGAAGTAGCATGCATGGATGCACGTACAGGCACATACACACATGTGCACACACACACGCGACACACACACACACACACACCACACACACACACACAACACACACACACACACACACACACACACACACACACACACACACACACACACACACACACACACACACACACACACACACACACCACACACACCACACCACACAGCTTGAGGGAAATGGAGGGCGCAGGATGTATGGTGTCAGTGAGTGTATCACTGTTTCCCTTTCTGCTCAGACCATTATACCTGCTGCTGTAGTGTAAACCTCCCCTGGGAAGCCCATTGTTTCAGAACACTCAGGCTATCCCTCAGCCCTTGTAGGGAGTCATTAAAAACTGCTCCTATTCAGTTGGGAGAGGAAGGCAGACAAGGAGGAGATACAGTACTTTAGGGAGCAGTCCTGAGTGGCCTGTTAAAGTCTATAGTCAGGTATTTGACTTGTCTTAATTAATTGTATCAGTGCTCCATTAAGGTACTCTTTATAATCCAGGCTGTATCACATCCGGCCGTGATTGGGAGTCCCATAGGGCGGCACACAACTGGCCCAGCGTCATCCGGGTTTGGCCGGTGGTAGGCAGTCATTATAAATAAGAATTTGTTCTTAACTGACTTGCCTAGTTAGATAAAGGTTAAAAAATAATAATAATAATAATGGCACATATGACATCTACTTTACAATGTGTGAACTAATAGCCATTTACATCCTAAGTAATTGCTTCAGACTTGAATGTCTATAGGGCACATGCATGTTAATGAATGACTTACAGAGCCTTTTAAACAGCACTTAAATGGTTATTTAAGTGTCACTCAATTCTCTAACCAACACCATTCACCCTCTACCCCCATTGGCCCAACCCAAAATAATGATATTTATTGATATTGGGCCAACCCCAAACATTTTACTTCCTGGTGTATTTTAACACTAGGAATAGGATTGCTAATATGTTGGGGTTGCAGAGGGTGACAAGGACACAACGACCTGGTCTGTGGTCAGCTCTCATCGCCATGGTGATAAATCAGGAGAATTCTGGACGGTCATTAAGATGACATCTATTAGACATGACAGATGCAATTGAACTATTAACAAATTGTGTCAAGTGTGATGTTCATAGGACTAATTGACCTCTGGGCAGCTTATTAGACATAGCTTTCTTACAAAGATGATGTTAAGGTGCAAGAAAGAGTCTTACTTTCACTACCATTTATTATCTCAATCATTTTACGTTGTTCTACTCACTATTTAGTTCATGTATAATGCTTATTATTGACTACACTCTGCAATGCAAAAATAATATTGTTCATTAACTAAGTTTGTACGTTAATCGTTGATTTAGATGCTCACACTCACAATCACACACAACATACACACTCTCCTCCAGCACACACAACACACACACTCTCATCCCGACAGTCAAAATCCAGCCGGCATCCCATACAGCGAAGACCGCATCAGTTACTAAAGGTCACAGTAGGGTCACTCTAAAGGTCACAGTAGGGTCACTCTAAAGGTCACAGTAGGGTCACTCTAAAGGTCACAGTAGGATCACTCTAAAGGTCACAGTAGGATCACTCTAAAGGTCACAGTAGGGTCACTCTAAAGGTCACAGTAGGATCACTCTAAAGGTCACAGTAGGGTCACTCTAAAGGTCACAGTAGGGTCACTCTAAAGGTCACAGTAGGATCACTCTAAAGGTCAGTGGTCAGTAACTCACAGAAGACTTTGAGCTGTGTGATGGCCTCTCCGACTCCAGCAGGGCCAGCAGTGACCTGGCAGTAGAAGGGCAGCTGGTCCTCCACCGCCACGGGGGAGATGGTCAGAGAYAAGTCCRTTCCCATGGTCACTCTGTCGGACAGACGTGTCCCCTCATCAGTCTTCCCCTCGCCGCCCGACACGGAGCGGAACGCAACACGCTTCCTGGTGCCACCCTCCTCCTGGTGAGGGGAAGAGGAGAGAGGGGGAGAGGGGGAGAGGAAGGAGAGGGAAAGAGAGAGGGGAGGGATAGAGAGGAGGGAGATTAGAGAGAGAGTGAAGTAGAGAAATAAGATGAAAGACAATCAGGGTGGAGAGAGGGGAAGAGGAGAGAGGGGAAGAGGAGAGAGGGGAAGTGGAGAGAGGGGAAGAGGAGAGAGGGGAAGAGGAGAGAGGGGAAGTGGTAGATGGCCAGAGAGGAAATGTTTTTCACAAGTTCAATAAACAACAGAGACACTTCACAGAGATATGTACAACGCCTTCAGAAAGTATTCAGACCACTTGACCCTTTTCCGCATTTTGTTACATGACAGCCTTATTCTAAAATTGATTTAATAGTTTTTCCCCCTCATCAATCTACACACAATAACCCATGACGAAAAAGCAAAAACAGATTTTTTGAATTTTTTGCAAATGTATTAACAAAAAAAACTGAAATATCACATTTACAAGTATTCAGACCGTTTACTCAGTACTTTGTTGAAGCACCTTTGGCAGCGATTACATGGGGAGTTTCTCCCATTCTTCTCTGCAGATCCTCTCAAGTTCTGTCAGGTTGGATGGGGAGCGTCGCTGCACAGCTATTTTCAGGTCTCTCCAGAGATGTTTGATCGGGTTCAAGTCCGGGCTCTGGCTGGGCCACTCAAAGACATTCAGAGACTTGACTCGAAATGTCAGAAGGTGAGTGTAGCTGGTGCATAAAGTCAGGCGCAGGAGAGCAGAATGAGTGAGCAACGTACTTTACTCAACAAGGCACAAGGTAACAATTACACTTGACCAAAACAAGACGGTAAAGATAACGCACGGGTGAACACAGCACCCGCCAAAAAACCAGCCATCAAAATAAACCTAACTGAACATGTAATAATCCCGCAAAACACCATGGGGGAAACAGAGGGTTTAAATACAGGAACAAATCATTGTGAAATGGAAAACAGGTGTGTGAAAACAAAGACAAAACCAAAGGAAAAAGAAAAGCGGATCGGCGATGGCTAGTAGACCGGCAACGCCGACCGCCGCCCGAACAAGGAGAGGCCCCGACTTCGGCGGAAGTTGTGACACGAAACCACTCCTGCAATGTCTTGACTGTGGGCTTAGGGTCATTGTCCTGTTGGAAGGTGAACCTTCGCCCCAGTCTGAGGTTTTAATCAAGGATATCTTTGTACTTTGCTCCGTTCATCTTTCCCTTGATCCTGACTAGTCTCTCAGTCCCAAAAGCATGATGCTGCCACCACCACACTTCACCTACAGACGTGACGCTTGGCATTCAGGCCAAAGAGTTCAGTCTTGGTTTCATCAGACCAGAGAATCTTGTTTCTCATGGTCTGAGAGTTCTTTAGGTGCCCTTTGGCAAACTCAAAGCAGAGTGGCTTCCATCTGGCCACTCTACCATAAAGTCCTGATTGGTGGAGTGCTGCAGAGATGGTTGTTCTTCTGGAAGGTTCACCCATCTCCACAGAGAAACGCTGGAGCTCTGTCAGAGTGATCATCGGGTTCTTCGTCACCTCCCTGACCAAGGCCCTTCTCCCCCGATTGCTCAGTTTGTCCGGGCGGCCAGCTGTAGGAAGAGTCTTGGTGGTTCCAAAATTCTTCCATTTAAGAATGATGGAGGCCACTGTGTTCTTGGGGACCTTCAATGCTGCAGAACATTTTTGGTACCCTTCCCCAGGTCTATGACTTTACAAAATCCTGCCTCGGAGCTCTACGGACAATTCCTTCGACCTCATGGCTTGGTTTTTGCTCTGATATGCACTGTCAACTGTGGAACCTTATATAGACAGGTGTGTGTCTTTCCAAATCATGTCCAATCACTTGAATTTACCACACGTGGACTCCAATCAAGTTGTAGAAACATCTCAAGGATTATCAATGGAAACAGAATGCACCTGAGCAAAATTTGGAGTCTCATAGCAAAGAGTCTGAATACTTAGGTAAATAAGTTATTTTAGTTTTTTAGCAAATTAGCAAAAATTTCTAAAAAACTGTTTTCGCTTTGTCATTATGGGTTATTGTGTGTAGATTGATGAGGGAAACGTTTTTCAGTGGTTCTGCTGAATACAGGGAGTCAAAAGATATTAGCCCAAAGTGCACCAACTCCACATGAAAAAATACAACAAAAAATACTGTATAAATACTATAGTATTCACTGCAGTGTTTTTGCGGTATTTACTGTAGCATTCCCTACAGTATAGTGTTTTTGCTATAGTATAAATACTGTAGTAAAATAAAACTGTAGTATATACTATAGTAATTAATGTAGTGTTTTGCAGATTGTAGTATACTGTAGTATTTACTGTAGTGTTTTTACGGACATTACTGTGGTGTTTATTATAGCGTTTTAGTTTTATTATCTTTGACATAGAAGTGGAGGCTTTCTCTTTGCATGGAACACAAAACTACGGTCCATACTTGGCATGTAGGTTTCTCAATTAAGGGTGGCACAAATTGGGATATGTGGAGGGGAATGGGCAGGGTATATGGAAATTAAATACTGTAGTATTTACTGTAGTGTTTTTGTGGATATTACTGTAGTATTTACTACAGTGTTTATTTTGCAGATAATACTGTAGTATTTACTATAGTATTCTACAGTATAGTACAACATCTATAGTAAGTACTATAAATTATCGAGGGATACTACAGTGTATCACATTACCCCTACCTACATGTACAAATGACCTCGACTAACCTGTACTAACCCCGCACATTGACTCGGTACAGGTACCCCCTTATAGCCTCGTTATTGTTATGTAATTTTATTGTGTTACTTTTTATTTTATTTTATTTGTTACTTTAGTTTATTTAGTCAATATTTTCTTAACTTTATTTATTGAACTGCATATAACTACCTGTTATATTTGGCGCATGTGACAAATACAATTTGATTTGATTTGGGTATTTAGTATTCTACAGTATACTACAGTTTACTACTGAATTCTATAGTAAGCACTGTAGTATTATATAGTAAACTGTAGTGTTTTTTAAATGTGGGAAGCCAGGAGTAAATAGTAGGAGACTTACAATGAACCACTCTACGATGTTGTTCAGGGAGCGAGGGATTTTGAAGGTGCAGGGCAGACTGGCTGACTCTCCCTTGATCACCTCCACCTTGGGAGTCACTGTCACTGTCACGACGGCCCAGCACACTGCAGAGAGAGAGATAGAGAGAGAGAGAAGGAGAGAGCGGGAGGGAGGGAGAGGGAGAGGGAGAGGGAAAGAGAGGGGGAGAGAGGGAGGTGATGATTAGTTATTGAGCCACTTTCACATTATTATGTTGAGTTTAAATACACACGTTTTTATGTCAAACACCTATTATTATATAAAAACGAGTCTAAAACAAAATTGGAAAGTTCAAAGAACAGCATAAGATAAGATCAGAGAATGTTTGCTGATGGAAAAGGCAAGGGTGTAACGTTACACACACATGCCACACACTGTTCAACGCTCCATACCAAAGATGTGTGTGTGGCATGTTACGTAATAAACATAAACATAAACACACACACACACACACACTAAGACAGCTGAGTGGCGTCTAGGCAGGTCTTTATCAGTGCTGGAGCACACCTTTTCCTGTGATGCCCCAGACAGATAACACACACAGATAAACGAATAGACAGACAACAGCAAGAGGCAGCAGTCTGTGACTAACCCCAAACACACTTTATACTCACTGAGACACAAAATCACACACTGAGAGACACAAAATCACTCACTGAGACACAAAATCACACACTGAGAGAAAATGTATGAAAACCACTGTACTGTCGTGTATGAAATGAAGATTGGCCATTTTCATAGTAATGAACAAACAGCCTGACAGACGGTTTATTGAGGACAGAGTAGAACACAATGGGTAGAATATAGAAGGACACTCGGTCAGAAAGAACAGAGTGTCCTTTCTGGCAGGCAGCTCAGTGGAGTCTACATTCAACTGGAACATTAGGATGCACACAGTGTCTTAGATATGAGACGAAAGAGAGAGAGAGGACGCAGAACAGGAGTAGAAGAGAGAGGAAGAGAGCAGACGAAGGAAACGAGAGGAGAGGGAGGAACGAGAGACATCGACACTAGACGATGAGAACGAGAGAGACACGACAGGAGAGAGAAGCCCCGCTGAGAGAGCAGCGCGAGGCAGCTGACGGAGAGAGGGAACAAGGCGAGGAGCAGAGCAGAGAGAAGAGGCGAGAGGAGAAGATGGATAGGACAAGAAGAAGAGAGACGAAGCAGGAGGCAAGACGAACGAGAAAGCGAGGGAGAGAAGAGAGACAAGAGAGAGATGAAGAGAGAGAGAGAGAGAGAGAGACGAGAGAGAGAGAAGACGAGAGAGAGAGACAGAGAGAGAGAGAGAGAGAGAGAGAGAGAGAGAGAGAGAGAGAGAGAGAGAGAGACCGGAGAGAGAGAGAGAAGAGAGAGAGATTAAAGAGAGAGAGAGAGGAGGAGAGCGAGAAAGAGAGACGAGCACAGAGAGAGAGAGAGATAGATGAGGGAGAAGAAGAGAGAGGAGTAGAGAAGAGAAGAGAGAGAGAAGCGCACGAGACGAACGAGAGAGTGAGAGAGAGGAGAGAGACTGAGAAGACGAGGGAGCAGACGAGCAGAGACGACCAAGGCGACACTATAGGGAACACACCGAACGAAGATGCAGAGAGAGAGAAGCGACGAAGAACGACGAGAAGAGACCAGAGAGACGAGAGAAGACCGAGACGCGCGAGCTCCCCACAAGGCGACCTCCCGACACTGCGCACTACGCCAAACTCAATCACGCCTAGGAGTAGCCGGCAGCCACCGGCAGGGCCACTACCGCCGCCTTCTCACGTGAGAGGACGAGAGACGACGATCCCACCAGAGATCGAGTAGAGCAGAGAGAGATACAACATGCATGGAGAAAGTGCTGTTCGGGGTTCAAAACATACGACATTATCAAACTATCCATGACACAAACAACAAGGCGCCAACGTGCGGTTACACTGAGGCCAAATCTCACACAGCTCTCTTCCGCCTCTAACACCCCACAGACGCGTCGAATTCACTCACAACAGCCCATCGGTGTCTCGTAACAGGCATGCAGCCTTAAGCCCCACACCTCAGTTCAAACATGACCATGATATCACCGACACATTGCCGGCAACATTTATGAACAGTCTGCCACACCCGCCACCCACCCAACACTACACCCTCTCCCATCTCCCTTTCTCGCCTCGAATCACCATTCCATACCACTTCATCCGCCGGGTCTCACACTCCTACCTACGCCACATCCGACACGCACAATGTCTACTGGTTTGCTGCCCCATGAAACTCTGCGTGTGCTTCTGTCCACCAACCAAAGAGCCTAACTAGCAGCACGCTGAGATACCCTTTCTGGCACAATTCCTCCAGCACCTGGGCCCCCTGACAGTAAAGTCTCCAGTAAGACCAACAATACAATGCGTGGTTCCTAAACAGAAAGCGCAGCGTCACCAGGATCCCACACTAATTCCATCTAGACACCGTTCGCCCTTCCTTACGAGCACACCAAATAAAAAACCATATACACATACCCTCGGGCCTCAGAACATCCAGCCACCACCAGTAAACCTCATCCTACAAAGCTGGTGAATCCGATCTGGACGACAAGGCAAGCTCAAGCATTCCCCTATGTGTCCATCCAAAGAACATAAACTTTCAACATTACCCAAATTTAGGATCTGGCCTAATAATACTGAAGCAGTCATAGAGCCCATTGCCCTTCCTATGTTGTGCAGGTCTGGGGTCCCGTCACCAACCCCAACCGATTTCACAACAAATGCGCGGCAATACACCCAAATTCACGGCACTCTGACATGCACGACATTCCTGCAGACAAAATATCCTCCGTGTACAACGCAAGAACACCAAATAATGCATGCAGAGCAGAATTAGGCCGATACCCACTAATTATCAAAATCCAGAAAAGAGCCGTTAAATTCTACAACCACCTCAAAAGGAAGCGATTCCCAAACCTCCCATAACAAAGCCATCACCTACAGAGAGATGAACCTGGAGAAGAGTCCCCTAAGCAAGCTGGTCCTAGGGCTCTTGTTCACAAACACAAAACACAACCCCACAAAGCCCCAGGACAACAGCAACAACTCACCCAACCAAATCATGAGAAAACACAAAGATTAATTACTTGACACATTGGAAAGAATTAACAAAAAAACAGCAGACACAACTAGAATGCTATTTGGCCCTCAATACAAAAAAACAAACCAGTACACAGTGCAGAAATACCTGACCCACTGTGACTGACCCAAACTTAAGGAAACACTTGACTATGTACAGACTCAGTGAGCATAGCCTGCTATTTGAGAAAGGCCGCCGTAGGCAGACATGGCTCTCAAGAGAAGACAGGCTATGTGCACACTGCCACAAAATTGATTGGTGGAATAACTCGAGCCTGCACTTCTAACCTTACCTGGCCCAACCATGGCATGACCATATTAGAGCACATATTTCCCTCAGATCACACAGATCCACAAAGAATTCGAAAACAAATCCAATTTTTGATAAACTCCCATATCTACTGGGTGAAATCATCCACAGTGTGCCATCACAAGCAGCAAGATTTGTGACCTGTTGCCACAAGAAAAGGGCAACCCAGTGAAAAAACAACACCATTGTAATACAACCCAATTTATGCTTACTTATTTTTCTTGTGTTGCTTTAACCATTTGTACATTTTACAACACTGTATATATTTAATATGACACTCGTAATGTCTTTATTGTTTTTGAAACTTCTGTATTGTGTAATGTTTACTGTTTAATTCGTTTTGTTTGTTTCACTTTTGTTGTATTGTCTACCCTCATTTGCTTTGGCAATGTTAACACATGTTTCCCATGCCAATAAAGCCCCCTTGAATTGAATTGAAATTGAATTGATGAAGAGGAGAGGAGGAGAGAGAGAGAGAGAGAGAGAGAGAGAGAGAGAGAGAGAGAGAGAGAGAGAGAGAAGAGAGAGAGAATGAGAGAGAGAGAGAAGAGAGAGAGAGGGAGAGAGAGAGAGAGAGAGAGAAAAGAGAGAGAAAGAGAGAGATGGACGAGAATGGTCTCCTGGGGGATAGTGACAGAGAGAGAGATGGACAGAGAATGGTTCCCTGGGGGATAGTGACAGTGGGGAGGTCTCACCCCTTTCCCTGCTACCATTCTCCACTCTGCTCCCCAGCAGGCAGACAGTAACAGTGGGTCTCTCACTGCTACCATTCTCCACTCGCTCCACAGCAGGCAGTAACAGTGGGAGATCTCTCACTGCACCATTCTCCACTCTGCTCCCCAGCAGGCAGTAACAGTGGGGAGGTCTCTCCCTGCTACCATTCTCCACTCTGCCTCCCCAGCAGGCAGTAACAGTGGGAGGTCTCTCCCTGCTACCATTCTCCACTCTGCTCCCCACAGCCCAGTCAGTATATCTAAGTGGGGGATCTCTCACCTGCTACCATTCCTCCGACTCTGCTCCTCAGCAGGCAGTACCAGTGGGACAGTGTTCTCTCACGGCTACCCATTCTCCACTCTGCTCCCCAGCAGGCAGTAACAGTGGGGAGATCTCTCACTGCTACCATTCTCCACTCTGCTCCCCAGCAGGCAGTAACAGTGGGGAGGTCTCTCACTGCTACCATTCTCAACTCTGCTCCCCAGCAGGCAGTAACAGTGGGGAGATCTCTCACTGCTACCATTCTCCACTCTGCTCCCCAGCAGGCAGTAACAGTAGTGTGGGAGATCAGGCTACAATAGAAGAGGCTACATTCATATCCATTTTGCAATTCATTCAGTGCCGTTTGTGTCTAATAAAAATCTCCATATACAATTAGGCCTTGGCCTTCATAGCTGTGTATGATGTTGTGGTCACTAGCTAAAGTGGCAAGTATCACTACAATGAATCTGCTACTATTTCTAATGACATGTAGACTGTGTGCTAACAGGATCAGGCCTGTTCAGTATGGTACAGTTGACCCTACGCTGTAGTATTCCATACTATGTAGAAGACATACACACACTGACAGCCTTACATAATAGGCCAGGGGAGATCTTTACTGGATACACTTACACACATGACTGCAAAATATCATGTCATCAAATCAAATCAAATTGTATTTGTCACATGCGCCGAATACAACAGACAACAGACCTTACAGTAAAACGCTTACTTACAAGCCCTTAACCAACAATGCATTTTGAAGAAAAGTAAGTGTTAAAGTATTTACTAAATAAACCGGTACAGAGTCAACGTGCGGGGTTACAGGTTAGTCAAGGTAATTGAGGTAATATGTACATGTACACACTTAGATGAGGTACGATCACGAATATCCTACCAACAGGACATCAAAAACTGTTATATCCTATGTTTCACGGAATCGTGATTGAATGACGACATGGATATTCAGCTAGAGGGATATACGCTGCACCTGCAAGATAGAACAGCACACTCCGGTAAGACGAGGGGGGGCGGTCTGTGCATATTTGTAAACAACAGCTGGTGCACGAAATCTAAGGAAGTCTCTAGATTTTGCTAACCTGAAGTAGAGTATATTGTGATAAATTGCAGGCCACACTACTTGCCTAGAGAGTTTTCAGCTATACTTTTCGTGGCTGTTTATTTACCACCACAGACAGATGCTGGCACTAAGACCGCACTCAGTCAACTGTATAAGGAAATTTGCAAACAGGAAACCACTCACCCAGAGGCGGCGCTC
>NC_036845.1:2009661-2022711 GCF_002910315.2 Salvelinus sp. IW2-2015
GAGGGGAGTGAGGGAGAGGATGGAGAAGAGGGAGAGAGCAGAGGAGTAGAGGAGAGAGGTGGGAGGGGAGCAGGACAGCATGCGAGGAGGGGGGGAGAGAGAAGAGAGGCAGGGGTAGGCTTGGAAGTGAGCAGGCGGCAGAGAGAGAGCAGACGATCATGGGGAGAGAGGGAGAGAGAGAGAGAGAGTTAGACGAGCAGAAGGCGAAGTGGCTGGGAGACGCGTCTAAAGTAAGATTGCTACGAGAGAGGGTGGATGGTATGAGTAAGTTGTTGACAACGTAGAGAATGAGTCTAGAATTCAGATTTTCCTGAGAAATTGTATGCTGACGGCGAATAGAGACACAGCCGCTCTGTAGGGGAAAAGAAGGAAGAGGCGAGGTAGAGTGAGTGTGAAGCTTTGCTGACATCATTGCCTACAGGAAACTCACGAGAGAGCGGCCCTTCTATCCTTTGTAATGCAATCTCAGTTGAGTAGAGAGTAGGCGACTCGTGTACCATGTGAAGACAGAGATTGGAGGGACAATTTTCCTCCCGCATCGCTCGCAAAATCCCCCGTTCCGATCCCGCACTTCCCCGAAGACTGATCTCTATCTGAAGTGTGTGGGTCAACATTGGGTCTTCTTGGTGACTGACCCTGGCGAATCCTTCAACACAACTTGTGCAAAGTAATCTCTCCTCCTCTCCTCTTCCCTCTCTCTCTCTCTCTTCTCTCTCTCTCTCTCTCTCTCTCTCCCTCTCTCTCTCTCTCTTCTTCTCTCTTCACACACACACACAATGGGTTTTTTTTTTCCTTTATGTTATGTCGTATTTGTGCATTTCTGACCGATATTCTTATCCATTCAGGGGTTATTAAGTTTTTGGTGTAATTTTCCCTTTTAATTTTAAAGTCCTCTCTGTCTCTCTAAACACCAATAAACCCTCCTTTATCCCCCATCTCTCTCCATTATTACTACTACAACAGGAGCCATATTCCCCAAACTCCACCCACACACACCTAGCTTTTTTTCCCACAGGCTATTCTTATATGAATTGAAATAGTAATGCCCAAATCTGGTCCTGTCCAAGTTCACTGGCACACTACACTACATCAGCACAGTGTTCCTGCAGTATTTATCTCTCTAGTGTATTCTCTCTTTACACACACACACACACAATGCAACCACACACAAACACACACACACACACACACACACACACACACACCAACACACACCACACACACACACATTGCACACACACAACCGACCATTGTCGGTGAATCAGAGCTACCACTGTTTGTTTGTCGTCTGCAAAACTTATGATCGGTGTTTGAGTCGTGCCTGGCCATGCAGTTGTGGGTGAACGGGAGTAAGGAATGAGACTGAGCACGCAACCCTGGGGGCTCCAGTGTTGACTGGATCCAGCGTGGCAGATCGTGTGCTACGCTACCGCTCACACTGGGGGCAGCCCGTTGAGGAAGGTCGAAAGTATCCAGTTGCAGAGGGGAGGTGGGTTTAGTCCCAGGATCTTAGCTTAGTGATGAGCTTTTGGAGGGGTACTTATGGGTGTTGAATGCTGAGCTTGTAGTCAATGATAGCATTCTCACAGTGTTTTGTTTTGTCCAGGTGGGAAAGGGCAGTGTGGAGAACACGAAATAGAGGATTGGCGTCATCTGTGGTTTCTGTCTGTTGGGCGGGTAATGCAAATTGGAGTTTGGTGCCCCTCCCTCTCTCTCTCTCCCTCTCTCTCTCTCCCCTCACTCCCCTCCCTCTCTCTCTCTCTCCCTCTCTCTCTGCATGTCTACCTGGGAAGCGTGACTCTGTCTAAAGTGGTATGTTGTTGGCTGAAGAGTGTAGAAGTAGACAAAAACTTATTTGGCAACCCTGGTCTCATGCTATGACAAGGGTTTGAAGGGAGAAGTAGACTAAAATAACGCTATGTATGAGCCAACACCACCAATGCTCCCGAAGAAGCGAGAGAGAATGAATGAGCACATGAAGTAGATACGTCAGGAACCCTTACGCTATGCTCTTCAGTAGCTATTAGTGTCTAGAAGAGTGGGATTGATTGTCATGGGAAGAATACACAGGTAGTGTCTATGTGAGCTTGGGACTGTCACACCTACCCAGCATGTCTGTCGGTCTCTTCCTCTCTCCTGTCTCTCTTCTCTCTTTACTCTCTGTCTTTATGGCCTTCTCCAACCCCACCCCCAAGTCCCTCCATCCCTATTACCTCTCCTTCCCACTGGGAAAAAACTGGTTGAACATTGTTTACACTTCGTTTTAGCAACAACAACAACAACAACAACAACAAAAATATATATATATATATTTGATGACTTTGAATCAACGTGGAAAACTGATTGTATTTGCAAAAAGTCATTGATATAAGGGATCTTTTTCTTTCTTTCAACTTTTCACCTAAATCCAATGACAGGGTGACATTTGTTGTTGATTTCACGTTGAATTCATGTTAGCTGATAACTCAACCAAATGTAAATCAAAACTAGATTGTTGAACTGACATCTGTACCCAGTGGATTCTCTCTCTCTGCCAGGCCAAATACAGTCTGATCAATGTAGTTAACCCTTGTGTTTTACCCATGAGGCAGCTGGGCAGACAGAGAGGGGCAATTATGGAGTAATTAGTGACTCCTTGAACCAATCTGATCCAACAGCAGGAGCTCAACAGAGAGGAGAGAGAGAGTGGAGTGTGTGTAGTGTGTGTGTGTGTGTGTGTGTGTGTGTGTGTGTGTTGTGTGTGTGATGTGTGTGCTGTGTGTGCTGTGTGTGTGTGTGTGTGTGTGTGTGTGTGTTTTGGAGGGCGAGGGGTGTAGACGTGGTTGTTTTTTTAGTGTGTGTGTGAGGGGAGTGGGATCGTCTGTGCGAGTGGGTGGGTGTGTATGTTGGAGGGGAAGTGGGGGGGGTTGGTGCATGGGGGTCCCATTAACTGACGTGGGGTAGATAATCCGATTTACAGAAACAAAGAGAAAGTGTGTGTGTGGTGTGGGACGGAACGGACAGATGGGAACTAGACGCTCCACTGTGACGCCCACAGACACACTGACTGACATGGAGCACGACACGACACACACTAAGCAATGCAGTATTGATGAGCAACATTAAGCTTACACGAGTGGTGTGTTTGCTAGACACAACTAGAGTAGAGCTTCCACAAAGACATAGGCCCATACTGGAAGTCACATTGATAACACAAATCCCCTAGTTAAATACTGCACAATGGTACAGGAGCTCAATTGAGCTTAGTGTTTTAAGCTTTCCATGGTACAGTCCCTCATACATACTGTGTTAAACAGTTAATGGGAGTACATCTGACTAAATCCTTCTAACATAGCACTGGCTTACGCACACACATGCACACACACACCAACACACACGCACAAACACACACGCACAAACACCGCACACACACAGCAGGAGCGGGAGCCCCTCATTATGAAAGGAACCAGCAGGATCCCCTCCTCAACCCTTTCTTTTCTTCTCTTGTTTCTTTTTATTTCTCTCTCTCTCTTTCCCTTGTTGTCTCCATACCTACTGTCGTATTCTGGACATCAAACTGAGTTTTTCATTCCTCTGCCTGCCTACTGCTCGGACTTTCCTGCTTTCATCCCTCTCTCTCAAACAGCATGTGAACACCCACAGGGCATCCTGTCTCTACTATCTCTCCCTATGTGTGAACGTGTGTATGAGTGTGCCTGCATGTGTTTCTCAGTCACTATTCATAAGGCCTCTCTCTCATTGGCTCTAAAATGGACCTACTCACTGATAACTGTTAATGTGGCATTACTGTCTGTCCCACTTCATCCAAACAGTGTCTTCACTTTACTTTTTTGCAATTTTGTTGTGTTACATCCTGAATTTAAAATTCATTCAATTGAGATTTTGTGTCACTGATCTACACACAATAACTCATAATGGGAAAATATAATTTTGTTTCGAGAACATTTCAGAAACCAATAAAAAAATTGGAGCTGAAATGTCTTGAGTCAATAAGTACTCAACCCCTTTGTTATGGCAAACCTAAATAAGTTCAGAAGTAAACGTGTGCTTAACAAATCGCATAATAAGTTGCATGTACTCATTCCTCGTTCAATAATAGTGGATAATAAGATTTTTGAATGACTACCCCATATCTGTACCCCACATATACAATTATCTGTAAGGTCCTTCAATCGAGTAATGCATTTCAAACACAGATTCAACCACAAAGACCAGGGAGGTTTTCAATGCCTCGCAAAGAAGGGCACCAATTGGTAGATGTGTACAAATAATAAAAGCAGATGCTGAATATCCCTTTGAGCATGGTGAAGTTATTAATTAGGCTTTGGAAGGTGTATCAATGCAACCCGTCACTCAGTTGCCAGAGAGGAAGGAAACTGCTCAGGGATTTCACCATGAGGCCAATGTGGATTTTAAAACAGTTACAGAGATATGATAAAACTGAGGATGGATCAACGACATTGTAGTTACTCCACAATACTAACCTAAATGACAGAGTGAGAAGAAGGAAGCCTGTACAGAATAAAAATATTCTAAAACATGCATCCTGTTTGTAATACTGCAAAACATGTGGCAAAGAAATTAACTTTTTGTCCTGAATACAAAGCACTATGTTTGGGGCAAATCCAACACAACACATCACTGAGTACCACTCTTCATATTTTCAAGTGTGGTGTAGGCTGCATCATGTTATGGGTATGTTTGTCATCAGCAAGGACCAGGGAGTTTTTTAAGATAAAAAGAAACAATAGAGCTAAGCACAGGCAAAATCCTAGAGGAAAACCTGGTTCAGTCTGCTTTCCACCAGACACGGGAAGACAAATTCACCTTTCAGCAGGACAATAACCTAAAACACAAGGCCAAATCTACACTGGAGTTGCTTACCAAGACAACAGCGAATGTTCCTGAGTGAGCTAGTTATGTTTTGACTTGAATCGGCTTGAAGATCTACGGCAAGACTTGAAAATGGCTGTCTAGCAATGATCAACAACCAACTTGACAGCGTGTGAATAATTCTAAAAAGTATAATGTACAAATATTGTACATTCCAGGTGTGCAAAGCTCTTAGAGACTTACCTCAAAAGACACAGCTGTAATCGCTGCCAAAGGTTCTTCTACAAAGTATTGACTCAGGGGTGTGAATACTTATGGAAACTAGATATTTCTGTATTTCATTTTCAATGAGTTTTTACTGTCATTATGGGGTATTGTGTGTAGATGGTGAGATTTTGTTTTATTGAATCCATTTTTTAATTCAGGCTGTAACAACAAAATGTGGAATAAGCCAAGGGGCACTGTAGCATATACGATACAGCAGGATGATTAATGATGTGTGTAACAATTATTTGTGGCTATCTGGCTAGCTAACAATAGTAGCTAGCCAGTTAGCCCTATTGACTTATAATGGTCTTGCGATCATTGCTACGTAGGCAGGGAAACATGCCAAAATTAACACAGCATTTATTTATTAACATATCAAGAAAAAATATTGTAGTCAGGCAACATATGAGATGTAAAAAGGGAACATTTCATTCCGAGTGTATTTTCTCTCGATTCAGCTGAAATAATGGCCACCATTGATTGCACACATTTTTTAATGGTTGCGTCATATTTCATTGCATACTTTCCATTGAAGCTTGCATCGATGCATGCTTCAAAATTTGTACAAACGGAATACGCATTAGAGAAGTGCCCTCTGTGCGCCGTTTCGCATACTTTGATTTGAACTCATACTCCGACCCTCCCTTGCTCCAATTTGCGTGCTCAGAGCACAGTAGTATGCATTTTGAGAAACACACATAGAATCACGTTATAGCAACATTCTGACTGGCTGTGTATGAAAACCCCTGATAAAGTGGACACAGGTAGACAACCAAAGAGCAATGCGAAATGGAGAAGAGAGGAAGGTCAATGTGTGTGTGTGAGTGTGTGTGTGTTTGTGGTGTATGTGTGTGTGTGTTTGTGGTGTATGTGTGTGTGTGTTTGTGGTGTATGTGTGTGTACGTGTGTAACGTGTGTCAGTGTGTAGATCGTGTGTGTGTGTGTGTGTGTGTGTGTGGGCTGTGTGTGTGTGTGTGTGTGTGTGTGTGTGTGGTGTGTGTGTGGTGTATTTGCTGTGTGTAGCCGTCTGTCAGTCAATCCTTTGACACTAACAGGATTAGTTGTTGTTGTGCTTTGGCCGTCGGAGGCAAAACAAACACTGATCTCACGAGCGCAAATGACACACACCACACACATCATTGAGAACACACACTCCACACACACACACACTTGGCGCACGCCACACTATCCATAACCACATTCGACGAACACCACACACACACACACACACAACTAATTGAGACACACAACTTCACACACGTGTACACACACACCATGCACACACACAAATAACATTGAAATGTCAGCACCTCAACTCTAGGCACAGTATATATTCTAGTGCAGGAGAAATGATTCACAAGGCAGCAGGACCTCTACTGCAATGATCGCCACGCTCTCGTTGTTGGTGATGGAAACTCTCGCATGGTGATGGTGTTACTGACCCATGGGGGTCATCATTATGGGATGTCTATGACAGGGGGTGTGGCAGTGTTCCCGTGACATTTACACTGACAAGTAAACAGTCAAACCTCCATAGAGACAGAGAGATACTCACTGTGATGGGGTTCACTCTGAAAAGAACTCAACTATTATCTATCATTTTAATTCTACTACTATTTGCAGAAAATGTACCAACAAAATGCCTGTGGAAAAATATTAGTAGCACTAAGTGTCAACTGTAGTATCCTGTATCTGCATATCAACCAGTCCGGTCTTTTTCACTGGGCAGACACACTCATATTTGGAATAGCTGAGTGCATAAAGAAGCCTGGTGGGCTATGTGGGTCTTCCCAGTGTGTTGTGGTGTGTGTGTGTGTGTGTGTGTGTGGTCGTGTGTGTGTCGTGTTGGTGTGTGTGTGTGTGTGTGTGTGTGTGTGTGTGTTGTGTGTGTGTGATGTGTGGTGTGTGTGGTGGGGGTGGGTCAGGCTGCCAGTGTCAGGGTGGGTCTTTGTAAGATATCTGGCGTCCGTCAACAATACGTGATGAGACAAGAACAGGTGCAGCTCAGGAACAACAGCTGTTGGCACACAACACACACAACAACACACGCAGACACACACAAACACGCTAGCCTTACAAGGGAGCCACAGACAGACAGACAGACGCAGAGAGAAGATAGAATCAGAGGAAAGAGGGGGATGTGGAAAAAAGAAGTGAAACTACATGGTTACAAGCTTAATATAACAGAGACAGGAAACTAGCCACTGATACAGGCAGAGACGACACAAGAACAACATGGAAAGTGGAAATATGTTCGGTTGGGCAGACTACATTCTCATTAAAGATCTGAATATTGAGAGCAGATATCAGCCTCAGGGACTTAGACTGTGATGTCAAGCTAAGTGGGAACCTTTGGGGGAACACATTGATATGTATCAGATGCTAATGAAGAGATCTGAATTTACCCATGAACTAAGATAGTAAAAGAGAGGAGAGCAAAGAGATGGAGGGATGAGATTGTGATGGATCGGAGAGGGGGAGAGAGATGGAGGGTTTTAGGGAGGGAGAAAGAGGGAGAGAGGGGTGGGTAGGAGGGTGGGGGATAAGCACAGCCCAACATTGGGGTCCAGTGGTGAGGAAGGGTAGATGGGATATGGGAGGGAGGTGGGATATGGGAGGGAGGTGGGATATGGGAGGGAGGTGGGATATGGGAGGGAGGTGGGATATGGGAGGGAGGTGGGATATGCTGTCTAAATTTGAAGGAGCAGAGGAAGACGGATAAAAGGCAGATATACAGGCCAGGTCAGCTTTGGGAGTGAGGGTAGGAGGAGGAGTTGGGGAGGAGGAGGGGCTGGGAGGGGTAAGCATATAGGATGATAAATCTCCTGTGCCATCAGGGAGGTCTGTGTTGTTTTAATGTCTCAATGGAGAGGGTGTCTGACCGACTGTCACTCCTAAACTATGTGGGACGTCWAAACACCAAAAGTATGTCTGTCTAGATTCTAGACCTCCTGGTGCTGAYCTGTGGTGAGAGATACAGGAACAGCACATAGTCAACTAGAAGTTCATCTTAAATCAACTGAGGCACTTCCATCCAGCATACTGTTGTCACAAGACACTTAACGCTAGTGGGAACAAATCAGTTTAAACTTAAACATAAGAGATTCTGTTTCTCACTGATTTCACTAGTAGTCATTACTGTCCTCAGTGTATTCTAAACTAGGCTCTTTAATGGACATAATAACAGAAGACTATTCCCTCGCAAGAGACAATGATACTGGCAGGAACCAATTAAAGTAACCTTAGAACAGGCCAGCAGACTAAAATAGGCTTCTGTCTCCAGTCTCTATCACAAGTACCTTCAGTCATGACTTGTGATTGATTCTGATGATCTATTGTTGAAAGAGATGATATCTAGCAGCCATCCATTTTGATTCAAACATCCTCTGACCTTATCAAGGGTCACATTACAGCTGTTGTTCTAATGGTGTGTGTGTGTGTGTGTGTGTGTGGGTGTGTGTGTGCGTGGGTGTGTGCGTGGGTGTGTGCGTGGGTGTGTGCGTGAGTGTGTGCGTGGGTGTGTGTGTGGCCTGTCCCGGATGGAGATGCCACAGGGCACCCCTACACACCCCTACACCACAGCTTCCGGAGGTGGTACAGACTGGCTGTCTGGTACAATAGAACCTGAAGAGTGGCAGAATGCCAGCTCACACCTGTGCCACCTCACCCTCACACATACTGTCTTTGTGTAAACTGGAAACCGCATATCCTGAGGCTGCATTTACTGGAAATCTTAGGAAAACGCTACCGAAGTTTTATCAACACATCTCCTGTGCTACTCATTCATCGAGCACTCTGACCATCGCTACTCCCCCTTCCGGGATGGCTACAAGGCCCTCCCCCGCCCTCCCTTCGGCAAATCAGATCACGCCTCCATTCTGCTCCTTCCCTCCTATAAGCAGAAACTTAAACAGGAAGCACCCGTGATAAGGACTGTTCAACATTGGTCTGACCAATGGGAATCTACGCTTCAAGATTGTTTTGATCACGCAGACTAGGATATGTATTGAAGTATACACTGACTCGGTGACTGAGTTCATCAGGAAGTGCAATTGTTCCCACTGTGACAATTACAACTTATCCAAACCAAAAACCATGGATAGATGGCAGAATTCGCACAAAACATCCTAAGCCGCGTGCATCTTCAGAGCATGTGCAGACCAGCTGGCTGGAGTGTTTACAGGCATATTCAATCTCTCCCTATCCCAGTCTGTTGTCCCCACTTGCTTCAAGATGACCACCATTGTTCCTGTACCCAAGAAAGTGAGGGTTTCTGAACTAAATTACTATCACCCCGTAGCACTGACTTCTGTCATAATGAAGTGTTTTGAGAGGCTTGTTAAGGATCATATCACCTCTACCTTACCCAACACCCCAAAAAATTGGCATACCGCCCTAACAGATCCGCAGATGATGCAATCGCCATCGCACTGCACACTGCCCTATCCCATCTGGACAAGAGTAATACCTATGTAAGAATGCTGTTCATCGACGACAGCTCAGCATTCAACACCATAGTGCCCTCCAAGCCCATCACTAAGCTTGGGGTCCTGGGTCTGAACCCCGCCTTGTGCAACTGGGTCCTGGACTTCCTGACAGGCCAACCCCAGGCTGTGAAGGTAGGCAACAACAAKTCCACTGATCCTCAACACGGGGGCCCCACATGGTTGCATGCTCAGCCCTCTCCTGTACTCCCTGTTTACCATGATTACGAGGCCATGTACGTCTCCAAATCAATCATCAAATTTGCAGACGACACAACAGCCACTAGAGCCACGGCCTGTTCACCCTGCTACCATCTAAAATCAATCAAATCAAATGTTATTTGTCACATGCGCCGAACACAACTTTACCGTGAAATGCTTACTTACGAGCCCTTTCCAACAATGCAGTTAAAAAGTACGAAAATTAACAAATAGATAAAAGAAAATAGTAACACAATAAAATAACAATAACAAGGCTATATACAGGCTATATATAAGATACAGAGTCCGTATACTGGGGTACGAGGTCGTTGGGGAGATTGATTGAGTTAATATGTGCATGCAGGTTTGGTTAGGTGATTGATTGATTGAGTTAATATGTACATGCAGGTTTGGTTAGGTGATTGATTGATTGATTGAGTTAATATGTACATGTAGGTTTGGTTAGGTGATTGATTGATTGAGTTAATATGTACATGCAGGTTTGGTTAGGTGATTGATTGATTGAGGTAATATGTACATGAGATACGGGATGAAAAGCAGAAAGTCCGGGTAGCCGTTTAATTAACTCTAGAAGGTGGAGACAGTACAGACTGAAAAGCAGCTTCTATCTCCAGGCCATCCAACTGTTAAATAGTCACCACTAGCCGGCCTCTGCCCAGTATCCTGCCCTGAACTTAGTCACTATTACTAGCCGGCTACCACCCGGTACTCTACCCTGCACCTTAGAGGCTGCTGCCCCATGTACATAGTCACTGTTACTAGCCGGCTACCACCCGGTACTCTACCCTGCACCTTAGAGGCTGCTGCCCCATGTACATAGTCACTGTTACTAGCCGGCTACACCCGGTACTCTACCCTGCACTTAGAGGCTGCTGCCCATGTACATAGTCACTGTTACTAGCCGGCTACCACCCGGTACTCTACCCTGCACCTTAGAGGCTGCTGCCCCATGTACATAGTCACTGTTACTAGCCGGCTACCACCGGTACTCTACCCTGCACCTTAGAGGCTGCTGCCCTATGTACATAGTCACTGTTACTAGCTGCTACTCACCGGTACTCTACCCTGCACCTTAGAGGCTGCTGGCCCATGT
This sequence comes from Salvelinus sp. IW2-2015, assembly GCF_002910315.2. NCBI lineage: Eukaryota > Metazoa > Chordata > Actinopteri > Salmoniformes > Salmonidae > Salvelinus > Salvelinus sp. IW2-2015. The sequence goes on from NC_036845.1 coordinate 2,020,561, forward strand.
ACATAGTCACTGTTACTAGCTGGCTACCACCCGGTACTCTACCCTGCACCTTAGAGCTGCTGCCCCATGTACATGTCCTGTTACTAGCTGGCTACCTCCCGGTACTTACCCTGCACCTTAGAGGCTGCTGCCCCATGTACTAGTCACTGTTACTAGCCGGCTACCACCCGGTACTCTACCCTGCACCTTAGAGGCTGCTGCCCTATGTACATGGTCACTGTTACTAGCCGGCTACCACCCGGTACTCTACCCTGCACCTTAGAGGCTGCTGCCCCATGTACATAGTCACTGTTACTAGCCGGCTACCACCCGGTACTCTACCCTGCACCTTAGAGGCTGCTGCCCTATGTACATAGTCACTGTTACTAGCCGGCTACCACCCGGTACTCTACCCTGCACCTTAGAGGCTGCTTGCCCTATGTACATAGTCACTGTTACTAGCCGGCTACCACCCGGTACTCTACCCTGCACCTTAGAGGCTGCTGCCCTATGTACATAGTCACTGTTACTAGCCGGCTACCACCCGGTACTCTACCTGCACCTTAGAGGCTGCTGCCCTATGTACATAGTCACTGTTCTAAGCCGGCTACCACCCGGTACTCTACCCTGCACCTTAGAGGCTGCTGCCCTATGTACATAGTCACTGTTACTAGCCGGCTAACCACCCGGTACTCTACCCTGCACCTTAGAGGCTGCTGCCCTATGTACATAGTCACTGTTACTAGCCGGCTACCACCCGGTACTCTACCTGCACTTTAGAGGCTGCTGCCCAATGTACATAGTCACTGTTACTAGCTGGCTACCTCCCGGTACTCTACCCTGCACCTTAGAGGCTGCTCCCTATGTACATAGTCACTGTTACTAGCTGGCTACCTCCCGGTACTCTACCTGACCTTAGAGGCTGCTGCCCAATGTACATAGTCACTGTTACTAGCTGGCTACCACCCGGTACTCTACCCTGCACCTTAGAGGCTGCTGCCCCATGTACATAGTCACTGTTACTAGTGGCTACCTCCCGGTACTCTACCCTGCACCTTAGAGGCTGCTGCCCCATGTACATAGTCAATGTTACTAGCTGGCTACCACCCGGTACTCTACCCTGCACCTTAGAGGCTGCTGCCCTATGTACATAGTCACTTGTTACTAGCCGGCTACCACCCGGTACTCTACCCTGCACCTTAGAGACTGCTGCCCTGTACATAGTCACTGTTACTAGCTGGCTACCACCCGGTACTCTACCCTGCACCTTAGAGGCTGCTGCCCTATGTACATAGTCACTGTTACTAGCCGGCTACCTCCCGGTACTCTACCCTGCACCTTAGAGGCTGCTGCCCCATGTACATAGTCACTGTTACTAGCTGGCTACCACCCGGTACTCTACCCTGCACCTTAGAGGGCTGCTGCCCCATGTACATAGTCACTGTTACTAGCTGGCTACCTCCCGGTACTCTACCCGGCACCTTAGAGGCTGCTGCCCTATGTACATAGTCATGGAACACTGGTCACGTTAATCATGTTTACATTCTGTTTCAGCCACTTCATATGTATATTCTGTATTCTAGTCAAGGCTCATCCTATATAACTACTGCTGTACACACCTTTTCTATTCATATACTGTCCATACTGCCTATACACACCATCATATATATTTTATATTCCGGACTCTGACATTGCTCGTTCTGTTATTTCTTAATTCCTTTGTTTTATTTGGGGGATTTGTGTGTATTGTTTTGTATTGTTAGATATTACTGCACTGTTGGAGCTAGAAACATAAGCATCCGATAACATTTGATTTGATTTGACCCACACACTCTCTGTCATGTAGTCAGATTTCATGTTCTAGTTTCAGTCTAAGCAGTCCTCCTAAGAGAGGGGATAGTAGCTCACTGGTATAAACAAGGTTGTGAAAGGCTGAGTTTCTACACTACATGTTGTGGCCACAGCTGCTGAAGGTCAGGTGGGTTTAAACGACTTGTGTCTAAGAGGAACCAGAAGCCCGGTGTTTTATTTGACCATTCAGCTTATTTACCGTCAAGGGCTTGTTCACCTAGCACGCACGCACACACCCACGCACACACACAACTTCTGTTTGAGCACATGTCTGGATGGTCAGGGAATTGAGTGTGTGTGTGATGATTCAGAGGAATGTGA
>NC_036845.1:2027667-2036579 GCF_002910315.2 Salvelinus sp. IW2-2015
GCTGCTGCCCCATGTACATAGTCACTGTTACTAGCTGGCTACCTCCCGGTACTCTACCCTGCACCTTAGAGGCTGCTGCCCTATGTACATAGTCATGGAACACTGGTCACGTTAATCATGTTTACATTCTGTTTCAGCCACTTCATATGTATATTCTGTATTCTAGTCAAGGCTCATCCTATATAACTACTGCTGTACACACCTTTTCTATTCATATACTGTCCATACTGCCTATACACACCATCATATATATTTATATTCCGGACTCTGACATTGCTCGTTCTGTTATTTCTTAATTCCTTTCGTTTTATTTGGGGGATTTGTGTGTATTGTTTTGTATTGTTAGATATTACTGCACTGTTGGAGCTAGAAACATAAGCATTCGATAACATTTGATTTGATTTGACCCACACACTCTCTGTCATGTAGTCAGATTTCATGTTCTAGTTTCAGTCTAAGCAGTCCTCCTAAGAGAGGGGATAGTAGCTCACTGGTATAAACAAGGTTGTGAAAGGCTGAGTTTCTACACTACATGTTGGCCACAGCTGCTGAAGGTCAGGTGGGTTTAACAGACTTGTGTCTAAGAGGAACCAGAAGCCCGGTGTTTTATTTTTTTGACCATTCCGCAGCTTATGTCTAGCCGTCAAGGGCTTGTTACTGCTAGCACGCAGCACATGCACCTCACGGGGCACACACACAACTTCTGTTTGAGCACATGTCTGAATGGTAGGGAATTGAGTGTGTGGTGTGATGATTCAGAGGAGTGTGAGCTGACGTTCTCCACTGAATCAAACAGGGACAAGGTTAGTGTAAGCGATTGGACGCATTCCACAATCTAGCTGGCTATAAGTGCACTACTTATCCTAACTCCTCAATGACACTAGAATCAGTATGAAATCCCATATGAATCTCCTCGTGTTATCCATAAAACACTACTCTCAGATCCCCCTCCAAAGCTCAATGACTCGGCAAACAATTTCTGTATGTTTATCTGTGTCAAGGGGTCTGCTTGAGGGTACTTTACCCTGTGTGTACAGCCTTAGATACATCACAGCCTATGGTGTGTGTGTACATTCTCTGTCTCTCTCTCTAGGGTTCTGGGTCAAAGTTTAGGGCCCTGTGGACAAACAGTGCTGAAGTGGGATACAAATGTCAGCTCAGCTCGGCACTTTTGTCTCACAAGACATTCGCCTTCGCCACTCCAGTTGTCTTGGCGACGGGGTCAGGAGTCAAACCCATTCAGTGGAGGCTTGGTTAGGCCTGTCTGGCTGTACTTTGGAACAGGGTAGGAGAGGGGGAGACAGGGAGGGAGCAGAGAGGGAGGAAACTTGAGATGGAGGGGAGAGTTATGAGGATATTGGACAAGAGTTAACTTCTACTTACTAAATAAACTAACTTTTAAATCTAAGAGTCAAGAGTTGCCCCTGCTTCCCTCCACAGTGGCAGAAGAAAAAATGTTTAGAGATAAAGTTTTGAGAGAGGAGGTGGTTCTCTCTAACCAGATTAATGGGTAAAGAAATGGCAATAGGCTTAGCTGCGAGTGGAAAACGGGTTTGAAATGTCTGGATTTACTACCAAGTGTATTTAGCTGGGTACTCTCATGCTATTAAGCGTTAAAAGGTGTAAAATGTAAGCACATCTTTCAGAGAGAATATCAGGAAGGTGCATTAATAAAGCTAAATTATTTGACAGACTGCTGGAGTCCAGTATATATTCAGTCTATTAAAAGTAGGGTTATGAGAAATGGCCTCCATCGCCAGCCTGGATATGAGGACCTTGAATGTCTGTGCTGCTGTATAGTAATGAACAAAGGAAAGAACTGTGAGTGAGAACAGTCTAAACAGTAAATTACATTGTGGAATTGGCTGAAAGAATATAAAGTAGAATTTCATTACTGTCCCCGATTAAAGAGATACAAAGCAGAGGAGAAGACAACCAATTAGCTGGGAAGCTCTCTGTCTCGCTAGCGCCCAGGCACACATTTTCAGAGAAACTCAATTTGGAGCCTGCTTGTGGTGGTATCCTAAAAATGTCATTAAAAAATGAAAAGAGTGAGAGGGGAACCCAATCAACTGGGTGTCACTAAAGAGACAAGAGGACGGAAAGAGGTTGTGTAATGATTTAATGTTGGGCCAAATCTGCCCTCTCTCCTCCTCCTGTCGCCAGGTCTCCTCTCTCCCCCTCCTCCCATCCCTCTCTCGCCTCTCCTCAACCATCCCTCTCTCCCCCTCCTCCATCCTTTCTCCCCTCCTCCATCCCTCTCTCCCCAGGGCACTCGCAGTTTATGAATCCTGTCTTCTTTTTCCCCCGACTTTACCCAATTTCTCTGTTCCCCATGAAAGGCAGCCCAGGGCCAAAATAAAATTGTGGAAGAGAGGGAGACCAAGGGAGAGGAGGAGGGGTGGGGAGGAGGGGGTTCATTTGAGAGCTAAATAAGGGGGGAAGGAGCTCTATAGGAGTAGCAGTAGGGTGGTACAGTACGAGAAAGGGACAGAAAGAAAGATGAACACGCTAGAGTGCAAAGTGTGAGTAGGGAGGGGTGAAAGAGAGGGGGGTGAGGACGGACAGATGGTTCATGAACGAGAGGAGGGGAAGAGGGAAAGACCCTCACAGAGGGGGGGAGGTGAAGAGAGGGAGAGAGGAAAGACCCTCACAGAGGGGGAGGTGAAAGAGAGGGAGAGAGGAAAGACCTCACAGAGGGGGGGAGGTGAAGAGAGGGAGAGAGGGGGAGAGAGGAAAGACGCTCAAGAGGGGGAGGTGAAGAGACGGAGAGAGGAAAGACCCTCACAGAGGGGGAGGTAAAGAGAGGGAGAGAGGAAAGACCCTCACAGAGGGGGAGGTAAAGAGAGGGAGAGAGGAAAGACCCTCACAGAGGGGGAGGTGAAGAGAGGGAGAGAGGGGAGAGAGGAAAGACCCTCCACAGAGGGGGAGGTGAAGAGAGGGAGAGAGAGGGAGAGAGGAAAGACCCTCACAGAGGGGGCGGTGAAGAGAGGGAGAAAGGGGGAGAGAGGAAAGACCCTCACAGAGGGGAGGTGAAGAGGAGGGAGAGAGAGGGAGAGAGGAGAAGACCTACAGAGGGGGAAGTAAGAAGAGAGGGAGTAGAGGGAGAGAGGAAAGACCCTCACAGAGGGGGAGGTAAAGAGAGGGAGAGAAGGGAGAGAGGAAAGACCCTCACAGAGGGGGAGGTAAAAGAGGAGGAGGGAAAGAAAGACCCTCACAAAGGGGGAGGTGAAGAGAGGGAGAAAGGGGGAGAGAGGAAAGACCCTCACGAGAGGGGAGGTGAAAAGAGAGGAGAAAGGGGGGGAGAGAGGAAAGACCCTCACGAAGAGGGGAGGTGAAGAGAGGAGAGAGAGGGAGAGAGGAAAGACCCTCACAGAGGGGGAAGTAAAGAGAGGGAGATAGAGGGAGAGAGGAAAGACCCTCCAGAGGGGGAGTAAAGAGAGGGAGAGAGAGGGAGAGAGGAAAGACCCTCACAGAGGGGGAGGTAAAGAGAGGGAGAGAGGAAAGACCCTCACAGAGGGGGAGGTAAAGAGGGGAGAGAGAGAGGGAGAGAGGAAAGACCCTCACAGAGGGGGGAGTGTAAAGAGAGGGAGAGAGGAGGGAGAGAGGAAAGACCCTCACAGAGGGGGAGGTAAAGAGAGGGAGAGAGGAAAGTCCCTCACAGAGGCGGAGGTAAAGAGAGGGAGAGAGAGGGAGAGAGGAAAGACCCTCACAGAGGGGGAGGTAAAGAGAGGGAGAGAGGAAAGACCCTCACAGAGGGGGAGGGTAAAGACAAGGGAGGAGAGGGGGAGGCCTCAGTGCTGCCTATTGAATTCCCCTCCATTTCTCTCTATTTACCTGGTAAATGAGTTGCCAATGACATGCCATTTTTTGCCAATGATATGCACTGTTTGCAATCTGCCTGCGTATGCTGCTGTGCTAATGTCGTTCACCACGGTAATGGACGCTCAAAATGAACTGAATTAATTAGAGAGAGAGACAACCTCAGACAGAGATGGAGGGATTGATGAAAGATGAAGAGGGGAGGAGGGGGATGTGGTATGAGGGGAAAGGAGAGAAGTTAGGGAATGCCGAGGGGTCTCGTGTATAGTGGAACTCGAGCACAGAGCGGCTGCCCGGTGGCGTGTAGGCTGCTTTGGAGATGTTTGGCAACACAGTGCAGGGGCACCTCTGTCATGTCATTGGAGATAATTTACAGCAGAGGAAGGATGTAAGAGAGAGAGAGGGATGAGAAGGGAGAGAGAAAGGGGGATGAGAGAAGGGCTGAGTCAGAAGATTAATATCGGAGCTTTAAGCGAGACATTAGGACTGCAGCTAATCTCACTAAAAGGGTTACGACAGAGTACTGCTCTCTCTCTCTACATCTCTACCTCTCTCACACACTCTTTCATTTGCTCTCTGTCGCTCTCTCTCCCCTACCCCATTCTCTCTCCCTCTCTGTCTGTCTCCCCTTTCCTTTTCTCTCACTCTCTCTACCCTCTCTGACTCAATTGCCTTCACTTACCTCTCTCCTTCCCTTTTTCTGTGCCTTAATCTCCGTTGACTGAATTCTGTTGTCACTGTGTTTTCTCTTTATCTCCCTTATTTAGCTTTAATAAAAGGCCCCATGTGGCTCAATGGACTGATCTTTCTAGAAACACTACTGTGTCTGTAGTGTACTGTAGTGTAGTATACTGTAGTGGTCTGTAGTGTAGTGTACTGTAGTGTAGTATACTGTAGTGTAGTATACTGTAGTGGTATGTAGTGTAGTGTATTGTAGTGTAGTGTACTGTAGTATAATGTAGTGTAGTATACTATAGAGTATTGTACTGTAGTGTACTGTAGTGTACTATAGTGTCCTGTAGTGTAGTATACTGTAGAGTAGTGTACTGTAGTGTACTGTACTATAGTGTACTGTAGTGTTCTGTAGTGTAGTGTACTGTAGTATACTGTAGTGTAGTGTACTGTAGTATACTGTAGTGTAGTGTACTGTAGTGTATCGTAGTGTACTGTACTATAGAGTACTGTAGTGTAGTATACTGTAGTGTAGTGTACTGTAGTGTTCTGTAGTGTACTGTAGTGTACTGTAGTGTACTGTAGTGTAGTGTACTGTAGTGTAGTATACTGTAGTGTTCTGTAGTGTACTGTAGGGTACTGTAGTGTAGTGTACTGTAGTGTAGTATACTGTAGTGTTCTGTAGTGTACTGTACTATAGTGTACTGTACTATAGTGTACTGTAGTGTAGTGTACTGTAGTGTACTTTATTGTAGTGTAGTGGCCAGGGGAAACTAGGATACAGTAGCTGGCTCTACTTTGATTCAGATAAAAGGTATCAGCTATTATTGTCAGTCTGGAAATGATTTTTCACTGGACAGAAGATCCAGTAACATTATTTACAGTGCAGTGGTATAGTGGATCACAGGTCTATAATGCTGTATTACTTGTTATAAGCATTCATTAACCTTTATGATGCACAATGCATTGCAACCGTATCATAATCCATTATACCTGAACCTGTTGGCTTTAAGTAGTGTTACAGAAACATCACAGTGTCCCTTCATTTTGTCATCAGTCTCTCCTGCAGTAAGACCCCAGTCCTGCCAGAAAGCCTCTCTATGTGTACCCCCACAGTCCTGCCAGGAAGCCTCTCTATGTGTACCCCCACAGTCCTGCCAGGAAGCCTCTCTATGTGTACCCCCACAGTCCTGCCAGAAAGCCTCTCTATGTGTACCCCCACAGTCCTGCCAGAAAGCCTCTCTATGTGTAGCCCCACAGTTCCTGCCAGAAAGCCTCTCTAGTGTACCCCCACAGTCCTGCCAGAAAGCCTCTCTATGTGACCCCCCACAGTCCTGGCCACAGAAAGCCTCTCTATGTGTACCCCCCCACAGTCCTGCCAGAAAGCCTCTCTATGTGTACCCCCACAGTCCTTACCAGAAAGCCTCTCTATGGTACCCCCACAGTTCCTGCCAACCCACATGTACTTCATTAGTACCACACACGCACACACACACACGCGCTCCTTTTCCATGTTTCAGAGTTTGTCCTCTCAAAACCCACCACTTATGCCTCCTAGATATTATTTCCTCCTATTTTATTATTCCTTTATCCTCCACCTCCTTCTCATTTCCATCATCTCACACCTCAATGTGGTTGTTTGTGGAACAAAGCAGCCCTGTTGCAACTTTAGTTAACCCATACTGTCAGTAGGCAGCAGGGGTAAAAAGGAAAGTATTTGTAGTTTAACTAGGGTAAACAAGATAAGGTATTGTAGTTTACTAGGGTAAACAACGAAAGGGTATTGTAGTTACTAGGGTAAAACAGCATGTGTCTGGACCCAGCTCTCACTTCCCGGCTCTAACACGTCCTCACACACACGTTCCTACTGTTATTGTACTACTGTGAGACCAGACAAGGGTCAGATACAGAGAAACAAAATACTTTCAAATACTGGAAGTGCGCTTGAGTATACCTTCCTGTATCAATGGAATCAATGCGAAAAGTCCAATCCACCACCCCCCCCCCCCCCCCCGCCCCTCTTCTCTCTCTCCCTCTACAGTGGTTGTGAGTGGCACTCAGGACGGTCTCATTTAGACAGGAATCCCTTCAGTTCTAATGAGGCTCTGCTTTGGCAGCAGATACAGAAAGAGAGACAAAGAGAGGAAGAGAGAGAGAGCGAGAGAGAGAGACAATAGAGAGAGGGGGAAGAGGGAATGGGAGAGAGAGAGAGAGAAAGAAAGAAAGAAAGAAAGAAAGAAAGAAAGAAAGAGACAGAGAGAGAGATAGAGAGAGTGCTGTACTGGTTGCTGGTTCACTCTACATTACAGGTCCCTTCTACAAGTCACCTGGGACATGGTTTGGTAAAGAGGGGGAGAATAAAATGAGAGATGTAGAGAAAATGGATATTCTCTTTATTAGTCACTATTATTCACTGACATCAATTCATAATGGCCTGTTAACAAGACTGCTGCAGTATGTCAGGTGCACACAAAAGTCTGAGTCTGCAACCAGCAGAGAGACATGAATCTGGTGAGGACAGGTCTAAACGATGCTGAACTGTCCCACTTTGTCCTCTATGTGAAATATGAGTGGCCTCTCTGAATAAAGGGGTCTTAGAATAGGGTGAGTGTACTCCTTAGGGGGCCAAGTCACAGTGCATGACAAGTCAGCGTGACAATAATGAGATAACAGTTCCAACGGAGAACTCCCCCCTTTTTTATCTACATATCCCTCCTTTTAACAGGCCATGCTCAGCAGGCCGGTAAAGCCTATGGGTCTGAGAGGGAGAGATAGAGGAATAGAGAGAGAAACACAGTGGAGGAGAGATAGAGACTAACAATGAGGAGGGGAGGAGCAGCAGAAGTGTGTACGGTGGTGTATGTGCGTGATAGGGGAGAAAAACACAGAGGAAGTCAGCCAGGGCTGCTGTAGAGCACTTAGGAGATGGAGGAGAGAAAGAGAAGGGGAGAGGGGAGAGAAGGAGAGGGGGAGGGGGTGCAGAGTATGGGTCAGTGCACTGCTGCCTACTCTGCTCTGTTCCACCATCACAATCACCCTCGCACCTGCCACCTCCCCCTGCCTCCCTCTCTCTCCTTCAGTCCCTCTTCTCTCTCCCTCCTTTCTTTCTCTCCTTCCTTTCCCTCAGAGTTAACTCCTCCCCCCTCTTAGTCAAACAGGCTTTAACCGTGTTGACATTGCCAACAGGAGGTTTGGAGAAGGAGGCCAGAGAGATACGGGACCTCCAGCCACAGGGAGATCACATTGTACTGTGTGTGTACCACCTAGCGTGTCACCAGCTAAGTGTGTATATGTATTTATTACGGCAGCAGCTACGCTTCCTGGGGTTCAAAATCATTAAGGTACAAAAAGTAAACAAAAACACTAGCTAATGTAACACACTTCCATCCACCAGATCTCACACTTCTCATTTGGTTGTTCAAACTCCTCTCTGGGTTAAAAAAAGATTGATTGATTGATTGGTCTTATCTTTCCTTATCAATCCTCATGTGAATGTGTCTTACAGATTTACCAATCCTCACTTAAACTCTCCTCTCTCTGAGACAGGTTTGTGAATCACTCATTGTTTTGGGATGTAGTTTCGTCTCTCTGCCCTTCGTCCTTAATCCATCGTTCTTATCTTATTTAGTGTAGATTTATGACTGGGACTGAGGGTGGTCAGAGACAGGACTTCACCCAAACAACATGAACTGTCTGCTGGGGTTATCAACACCCGCTGTCCCAAAACACAGAATAATCCTCCTCGGATTTAAAAACTCTGTCTCTCCTTAAAGGTCCCAATGCAGCCGTTTTCTATCTCAAAATCAAATCATTTCTGAGGTAACATTAAGTACCTTACTGTGATTGTTTTCAATTAAAATGCTAAAAATAATCAGCTTCTTATCAAATTTTAGCAATGTTCTCAAGCCAAGAATCGTATTCGTAGTCTGAGTCTGAGTGGGGGAGAGAGAAGAAACTGGAAAATGTGCTGCTTATTGACAGAGAGGTTTGGAACTCTACTTTTTATTGGTCTATTATCTAATTTACCACTGGGATGATGTCTCATCAGGCAGGCAAACAAAACCATGGCCATCAAAACAGGCTGAAACGTCAAGAGTTCCTACACTAAACAGGGCATTATCATACTTTCATATTTCAACAGTATTATTCCCAACTTCATAATAGTTGGAATACATTAAAAACCACAGGAATATCACCCTTTTTGGACCTGCACTAGGCCCTTTAAGTTGCATTTCCTTCAACCCCACCCCAAAACAATGCACACATGTACTCACGCTCACTCGACACACCTTAACTCCCAACCCCAACTACTCCCTCCTCCCTTCCTCCACCTTCCATCCTATCCGCCACACCTTTCCCGTCCCTCCTCCCCTTTCTCCCCCTCTCGTCCCCACCCTCTACTCCCTCCCTCCTGCTGC